>NW_008353490.1:4243628-4244149 GCF_000622305.1 Nannospalax galili
TTCTTGGGTGGTTAACAGTCATACTTTGAGGCCTATAATAATTTGGTCAGAGCAACATAAAGGACACTTTTGCTCCTTGCCCTCCTAGGTCGACTAGTTCCAGAGGACTATGATCATCTCTCAAAATGTCCTATAATGGTGGTAGATCACCTCCTTGATCAAGGAGGCCAAGGAGACCCCACCCACCAGATGGACTTGAACCAGTGTCCAGTCTACAACAAGGAAGGTTAACACAGAGGAATCATTTACTCCATGCTTCCAACCATAGCTAACCATAGTCGAGCAGGACCTTTGATTTATCTTCACATAGGCAGAACTTGTAAAAGAAAGGAGCCAGGGGCTCACCCCAAGCCTATGTGACCCGTGAGGAACAGATTCTCAAATGATCTTAAGAGTAAAAATAAATTGGTTTATCTGGGCCAACTGTGTGGTCTTAAATACCCAAAATGAAAGTATAACCAAAGAGTAAGTCATCAGTATATTTCTTTAAGGGTCCCAGGGATTACCCTTCCCAGACATTA
>NW_008353490.1:4244398-4244874 GCF_000622305.1 Nannospalax galili
CAACCACACAGCAGACAGTAGCAGGGATATCAGAGTATAAGGGCTCTAGTGGGGGGAGGGAGGCTATGGGAGGGTGCCATCTGGGAAGTGGCTGTATAGTTGAATAAGATGGTTTGGGATGTTCTGTGTGATATACACACACAAAAAAAATCAAATCATATTTGAGGAGGAAGCACGGAAATTTACATCATATTAATTAGTAGAGGTGGTAAACATTACCATCGAAATCTACCCGATGACTATAGACATACACAGGAGCCAAGGATCCAAGCGCAACTGATTATGACTAGTAATAATCAGATACATTCAGATTAGAGATGCATGTGCCAACATCTCAGTGTTAGTAGGAAAAACAATGAGTCTTTCTGCAAGGAACAATATATTCTAAAGTGAAATGGAGATCTTTTTTAAAGGTTAAAAACTCATTCAATTTTATGTCTTACAGGGCTTATACTGAGTTCAATATTGTATAACTG
>NW_008353490.1:4245264-4270105 GCF_000622305.1 Nannospalax galili
TATTGAGTACAATATTGTATAGCTGTATTGATTCAACTGTAAGCCTAAAAATTTACAGCCAATTTTGAAAGAGATACATCTTAGCTCTGGAAATTGTTATTGAATATGTCAATGCTGTTGTAATGAAATGCTTCTTCTAAGTATGTGGTTATTAAATAATTTTTTTAAAAAAGATAGCCTTGTTGAAAAAAAAACAATGAAGGTCATTAAAAGATAACAGCAACAGTTTTTTTTTTTAATTTTAGTTTTTGATTTATGTGTGTGTGGCATGTGTCTGCAGGTACTCTCAGAAATCAGAAGAAGGCTTCCAGTACCCTAGAGCTGTGGTTAAGGGCAATTATGAGCTACCTAGTGTGGGTGCTGGGAACTTGGGTCCTCTGCAAGAGCAGTACATAACCACTGAGCCATCTCTCCAACCCCAACAGCTAAATTTTTTGAGCACACGTTCTGTTATTTAAGCAATTCATATACATCAACACCAACTTATTTAATCTTCTCAACAAATACATGATGCAGCTACATACAAGAACACACACACACACACACACACACACACACAACTTTTATAAGACACAAAAAAATCATCTACATTCATTCTAGAATTGTTAAGAACATCATAACTATTTTCCTCCTTGATGCATATATACAGACACAGACATAAGCTCTCTCACATATGAAACCTCTTTTTAAATTAAAAGACAAGGGCCACCCTTCCCAACCACAGAACAGAACATGTCCCCTTTGGAGTGTGAGAACAGCTGAGAACAGCCTTGATCCAATCTGAGAAGTCATGAATTTTATACTTAAAAGGCAAACACATAATATCAAAGATCCATTAGATTAGTTATTTCAGAGTCTATTAATATGATCTAAAGAAAACTTTAAAATATGGATTCCAAAGCACTGAATTACAACCTTCATAAATGCAGGCTAGGAATCCAACATTTTAAATTCTCCTAGCTTATTTTGACAGTCTTTCATGGATTAGTATCTGAAAGTCACAGTACCCCAAGGTTTCATGCCTTCCTTGCCTCCAGAGTATCTGATATATCTGTCACTCTCCACCTCTTTTCCTTTTAAACCAAGCCACCACTACAAACATGTATTCCTTATCTTTCTAGGTTTCCTAGCAACGTGTGGTTTCTATTCAGAAATTACATTTGCATGATCTTTTGATACTGAGTAAGAGAAAACCCTAAAGAGCCAATATGTTCAGTTGTGAACATAAAATGATCAATAGATGTTAGGGGATAATTTCTGTCTACACAGGATGAAATTCTGGAGTGCAGGCCAAACTCATAATGACAAAATGAATCAGTGACTTCTCTTTATTCATAGATGATTTGAAAGCCTAGGAGAGGAAGTTTCTCAGTTTCAAGGATAAAGTCTCGATCCACTGGGTCTTGCTCCTCTCCTTCTTCAGTCCTTAAACATCAAGTGTATTAGATAGGCAGATTTGGGAAGAGGAGCTAAGTCAATTTAACATGGTCCCTCCTGCTTCTTTTTCTATGATCAGCTTGACCACTGGCAGAGAAAACAAAGGATCTGGGAACCCAGGGTTGCAAGCACATGGCTCTGTGAATGGATGGGTCTATCAAGCCCTGAGTGAGCCAACCAGGACCCCTCACAGATCAAAGCTTCATTCTACAGCTGCAACAATAGCATGTAAAGAACAGTACACACAAAGAATAGTCCTTACCTTCCATGCATAAACGAAAATGTCTGAAAATATCCTATAACTACATACAGCTTTAGACATATTACTGTCTGAAAAGAGCAATGAAATTAATTCAGTTAAGTTTTTAGAAATGGTTTACAGCTCTTACTAATTTTCATGACTTCTATCAAGCTTTCATCACAGCCTAACAGACAGACATGGTGTACTCTTACTTGTCATTGGCCAATTGATAAAAGCGCCTGCTCACACATCCAGTACATAGCAGACTCACAGCATCCAAGTAGGAAAAAATCTTCAACAAGATTTCTGAGGGCATTCTGAGAGAGAAGGGAAAAAAAATCAGACAAGTGGACCAGTGCTGAATCTACAAGTTATCCAGAATACATCTAGCTGTCTATATCTAAACAGGAGGCAACAAGCACACTCCTGTTTAAGAGGCAAACTGCTCTCACATCTTTAATTATTTTCTCAATTACAATTTTCTAGTTAGTACAGTTCTCGTGGCATGGACCAATAAAGATGAGCACAGGGCATGGAGACCTGACTTTGTAATCAATCAGGCTCATAAACCAAATCAACAGGCAGTACTTCATTGCTTCTCTCAAGAGTGTGTGCTATCCTCTACAAAGATACAGGTAAATAAGGGACAGAGAATACATTATACCAGTAATAAGGGAAATATAGAATCTCTCCTACTCACAGAAATGTTAAGTAGAACTGGAAGCATTAACTTTGTGTCACAGCTAACCTGTATTCACACCGTCTCATTCACCTTCCTGCTAAACTTCCTCACTGTAGGACACTGCTTCCTCCCAGGTTCAAAAAGACATCTGGCCTCATAGTATTTTCCAAAGAGTTTCAAGTGTTTTCTGAAGGGTTTCATTTATATGACTTAGAGATGCTGTGATGTATTCTTAAGAATCCATTTTCACAACTTCAGAATTCTATACACACCACAAGAATCTGAAATTCTATGAGCATTATTAAGTAAGTCAGGAATGGGCCTCCAAGCATGTTTATCAGCATTTGATTGAACAAATCAACATGGAGCTACAGATTGTAACCAAGATTTGGAGCAGGAAGATGCAGGGATAAAGCATTAAAGAAAATACTCTTTGTCCAACATGAAACAACTTATCCATGGTCTCCACCTATCACTTTAATGATTAATTTTATTTATGATGAGAAGTGGGTGATCAAAGTTTCATAAGGAAATAGTCTCAAAGTTCTGAAACTATTATAAAAAGGCCCCCCAGAGAAAATTTGTTATCCCTCACATATTTTATATATGTCACTGTATAAGTCTACCACTGCTTAAGGCTTCTGCAAGACTTTTGCAGAGACTGAACATGCAGTCTTGCCTCACTTAAATCCTCCCCACCTCCCATGAAATCCTTTACATTCAGAATCAGGCTAGTTAGACACCTTCAATTAGACATGGTCTCATTTTTTCAAAGCTGTAAAAAAATATGTTTTTGTCACCATTTGGATTATCCACTATATGCATTTTCATAAACTGTTTTATAAAAAGTTTATATCTCCGGGAAAGGACCTTCTTCCAGGGAATGTGACTCTCTCAGGCCCCAGAATTGCTCCTGGACCTGAGCCCAGGGCCCAGCCTGGGACACAGTGCTGAGGGTCAGCTGGCAGAGATTATTTTTACCTCCTGTCTCCCTTGCTGGTGCCCCCCCCGACACCTGATACCCTGATGTGTAGTCTGACACTGGAGTTGCCCCCTCCTCCCCCTACCTTCATCTCCCACCCTAGGTCATCACCTGTGGACACTGTATTCTGAAATAAAAGCTACCTGTCATGTGAAAAAAAAAGTTTATACCTATTATTTTTTAAATTACTGTTAGAGTTAAGAGTACAGACATTTCAGAAGAGTATAGAGTAACAGAGTAACTGTAAGAATTAAACTGAACAGGGTCTGGAGAGATGGCTGAATGATTTAGAGCACTGGCTGCTCTTGCAGAGGACCCAGGTTCAAATCCCGGCACTCACATGGCAGCTACCAACTATCCATAACTCCAGTTCCAAGGAATCTAACACTCTCTTCTGACCTCTGAGGGCACTCATTTCATGGTACATGACATGACATGGATGTACTTACATATACTCGTACAAATAAAATTTTTAAAAATTATAAAATATTTTTTAAAAAATAATTTAACTGAAAAAAATCAATTCAAATCAGGCAGTAGAAAGGTGTGCTGGATAGCTTCAGTTGTCAACTTGACACACATGGGAAAAGGGAACCTCAACTGAGGCATGGCCTCTATGAGATTGCCCTGTGGCCATATCTGTTCATCAATATCCTTGATTGTCTGGGCAGATGGTCCTGGGTTGTATAAGAAAGCAGGCTGAGCACAAGCCAGGGAAGCAAACCAGCAAACAGCATTCTTCCATGGTCTATGCTTCAGTTCCTACCTCCAGGTTCCTGCTTGAGCTCCTGCCCTGGCTTCCCTCAAAGATGAACTGTGATCAGGACGTGTAAGCCAAATAAACCCTTTCCTCTCCAAGACGGTTTTGGTCAGTATTTTATCACAAAACAGAAGGCAAACTAGAAAAATAGGTTTCCAACTTCCTATCTACCAGATTAATATTAAAAGGTAGAGTCCTTTCTTTCTACTTCTGGCACAAGGAGAAAGCCTCTATTTTCTAGTTGAAATAGCTAAGACTAATTCATTCCTTTTTAATTTAATTTACTCTGAAAATTTCATACATGTTTACAATGTATCTTTATCATATCCACCTCTCACTGTTCAAAGTGCAATAAATAAGTGACTGTGCATACTCAACCATAGATGCGACATCTATATCAACACCCTCAAACACACCAAGGTTCAGGGAACTTCATGGAAGAGAGGGCAGAAAGAATGGAAGAGCCAAAGGATGGAGAGGAGTTGTATGAAATGCTGTCCTCTGGCCATGACATGGCAGTTGCACACATGTACTCACAGGAGCAGTGGTTACCCACACAAGACCTGAATAATGCATTCTTATTTACCATTCAATAAGGTTACTTCCAAGTTGGAACAATCAATGTTTATACCCATACTGGGTTAATTTCTGTTGGAGTCTAATTATTTCCTATCTATAGCTTCACATAATCTTTGGAATGGAGATGATGGAGAAAGAAAAGAAAAGAAGAAATGAGAGAAAGGGCAGAAAAGTTCAGTGTGGCCAGTCTGATGGAGGAAAAGAAAAAGAAAGAGCCCAAAAGAGGGAGTTAGGGAATGGATGTTGGGGGGGTGGGGGATAATGTTCAGCTGGGAGGGAAGGAGAGACATGCAGGGGGCCATGGTGGGGAAGGAAGGAAGCCATGACAGGGAGGGTGGCAGGAAACAAGTGTTATTTAGGGGAGGGGAGGGATAATGGAGACACTTGGACTGAGGAGGAAAGAGAGAGGTCAGATGGGGGAAGAAAGAGGAGAGATGAATGGATCTTGGGGGGCTAGGGAAGCTAGAGGGAAATGTGTTGGCTCAGGAACCCCCTGAGAAATGTGCATACAGTGTCTGAATATTTAGTGCATATGTATAACTAGAGATGTATGGCAAGGAACACAGTGCCAGACAGAAGAGACCTCCCTTACAGTGGTTGGTCAGAGTAGTCCAAGAGATTCCCAAAATAACACAGGCTATTGCCAGAGCTCTTGGTATCTCCAAGAACCAGGAGATAAGACCCTACTGCTGACGACAGGACATACTTCGGACAGAGGACTTAGAGCAGTGGATCAGGAACATCTACCTGAAGTTTAACTCTCACAGCTCTAAAGGATACTATGCAAGCCGCTAAAGGAGAAAATCAATCAATGGTCCAACCCAGCCCTAAAGCCTAATAACCATAACGACTGGCACAGCAAACTACCTCTACTGGTACACTAGTGGTACTGTTATCTGGAGGGGTGGGTAATCAACAGCTCTCTAATTGGACTTAAAGCCCTCTCAATGGGAGTGAACTCCAGATACACATGGCTGGAGAGGTCACAGATCCTAGAGAAAATCCCATCTCTGTCATATCTCTAGTCAAATGAAATTTCTTACCATGTGCTAAATATGAACCCTTATATCTACAGACAAATATACTGTGTATCATTCATCAAAGAAGCTTCTATTTGCAACAGATGGAGGCTACTGCAGAGTTCCACAGCTGGTCACACACAGAGAATATATGTCTGAGAGATACCCAGTCCTAGGTGACATATCTCCAGTTGACCCTCTACACCTAAGACTCACGGAACATAGTGGAACAGGGGGCAGAGAGAAAACCAGTGTATCCCTCAACTCTCACTAGTCAAGCTTCCTTATACAACAGAATGTGATGCACATAGAAGGCTAAAACTGGCTAAGTTTTAAAGAATAAGAGACTGCAGAGCGTGTGCCCCTGGATAGACTCCTATAGGGAACCTCATCCACTCACAGCTCAGGGACCACTGCAGAAGACGGGGCAGATAAAAGCCAGGGTTGGTCCATGAACACAGGGCAACAGAGGCTTTCAGGTCACTGGAAGCTTGCACTTATGAACCTGTGGCAATGGTGGCATCGAGCACAAGACCCATGCCAATTCAATCAGACAAGGGCCCTGAGAGGAGTGAGGGAAATGGGTGGCAGGCCAGCCCTAGTCTGGAAACTGTTGAAGACTGATTACTACCAGGTGAGGGAGAGTAGACCTTATGATCTAGATAGGTGTTCAAATGCTTGACTGGCTAGGACTTAACATGTATGGCGGAATACATGGATTCCAAACGGTGGGGGTGGGGGGAATGCATGGTTGAGGGACAGGGATCTAAATTTGATTAAGAACTATTGTATGAAATGTACAAAAGCTCAATATATATATTTTTAAGTTCAAAGTGTGGAAGAAGGAAATCTTCTTTAACAGTGGGCTTCTCTGAGAAACTTTGAGCTAATTTCTACATGTTCATTTTCAGAACTATGGGGCTTCAACAATGAACAGGTCCTTGTCCCTATTTCACACAGTGGATCCACTCCAATCCTCTTGTATTCATAGTCCCCACTCCTGCTTCCACTCCATTCCTACAAAGAACTCTCACTTCCTATCAAATCACCTGTGCTGTCCAGTCCCCACCTGTGTCCTCAAGACCATTAGCCTTCCATTCAGGCCTTGTTCTTCTTCATCATCACATCAGCCTTTGAACAGTAACCAAACTATCTCATCCTAATACTCATCCCTTGATAAACCCCTACTGCTATCCCAAGCTTTACCCTGCTATTCAATCTTTTCAATCCTTCTGACTGCAGAGCTTTTGGGAGAGAACAAAAGAACCCAAATCTCTACTTGCTGCCTCCAAGTGCATGCCTCTCCAAGTGCATGCCTCCCCCTTTCTGTTTCTTATATTTCAATGGGAAATAAAAAGTACCCAAAAAATTATTTTTAATAAGTAACTGGCTCCTTTCCTTTCACTAGCGTAAAACAATTGTTTGAGGCCACTCCCAGCTTCCCTAGTTCTCTGTTGTCTGGCCCTCTCAGCAGCAGGTAACCAACCACTACTGTTAAGCCTAGCAGCCCCAAACCATGGGAGCCTATCCTTTCTTTTCCTATCACACTGGCCTCCCAGGAGCTCTCCTGCAGCACCTTAGCACTGCCTGCCTCTGCCGCATCTCTGGGTTCTTGCTGTGGTGCACTCATCTCCAGGCTCTTTAATCTCAATTTTCAGGTTTCATTTTCAATGTTACCTCCTCAAGGAAGACTTTTCTTACCATCCAACTTCATTATTTTACAGTATGAAACCCATTTGTTTTCTTGACAGCATGTACCCCAATTTGCAATTATTTATTTTTTTAAAACCTAGCTCTTCCACTAGGCCATCAGCTTCAAGAAAAAAATACCAAAGAGCTCACTGTGTCTCTTAACACCAAGCACAGCATCTAACACAGAGTAGGTCCTCAAATATGAGATTAGTGTATGACTGATTCTATTTCCAGAGTAAAGGGTTTTAAACTTAAATCAATGCCCTTAATTAAGTATCTCTTGACTTTTCTGTGTAAAAACATGCTATGGACAGTTACCTGAATGACTGACATATTAAATGTTTACAACTTTAAAGTAAGCAACTTATGTTTCAATCACAATTTTGCCACACACAATTTTGTAGTACACAGGCTCTACTGGCTTTGTTTCCTCAGCATAAAATGTCTCTCCATGATAATACCAAGTTTTCAGGGCTCTACCATAATGCTTAGCATGGAGACGGTGCCCCATAAATGTTATTGACAGGCATCTCAGCATCAGTTCACATGATTTTTTAAAAAAGATTCTATGGATTTTGGTGCCAAGGGTCACAGTACAGAGCTCTGTTCTGTCCCGAGGTTCACCTTCCATTTCTTTCAAGGTGCCCTTGAACAAAATGATATTCCTCTCCTTACAGTGAGAGAAGACAATTTTAGGACTGAGTTGGAAAAAGGGCCTCCCAGAAGAATCTTCCAAGAAGTACCTTACTAACCCTCTCCATTTTAAGATCTCCCACACCTCCAGAAGAAACATTTGATTTTCTTTAGACTTTCCATGGATCTTCATCTACTGAGAAGTGAGAAATTCAGAAGAACAATTTAATAAAAGGAAAATTCAATGTACTTGTCACTTTTAGAAGCTTAGTTTCATAAAACTAGTCTAATAAGTATAATGGTGACAGGCTCATGACTCATATCAAGCTCTCCATGTTGTACATTCTTCCTACACAATCCTATTCTTAGAAATCTCAAAATAGCAACTTGGCATATGCAGCACTGTAATTTTCTCTAAAAGCCCCAAGCATACAGCCCCTCCGCCAACCCCCACCCCAAAGAGTAGCAAGCTACTTCTGCTACTCACCTGTCCAGGAACACAAAACAGATAGAGGAGGTTCTCCCATTGTGCTGGCCATGTCTGGTATATTGCCTCAGAGCAGATGAACCTCCAGTAAGTTTAACACCAGTATTCTTTCTGAAAGTAAAAGTAGCAAATTCAAATTACATAATTACCAAATGAGGTGAATTACCTAGTCCCCTTTACAAAATTCTAAAGGTTCCATTAACTTCAAAGAATACTCACTCTGAAACTTCATCTCTGAAAGAAAGCAAGGGATGGAGGGAAAGGGGAAAGAAGGAGAAGAACAAATGGAAAAGGAAGGAGGGGGATGTAAACCATGTTTGTGGTGGACAAATAAACCTGAAGCCTAGACTTTAGAGTTTAATACATGTTCTTATTAAAAGCTGTCAGCCCGTCAATGGGATGCTCCAAAATATACTCAGAGGAAACAAACAAAAAAAAAAACAATGATAAACATGTTCTAGTTTCATTCTGTTGCTGTGATAAAACATTCTGACCAAAAGCAGCTTAGGGGAGCAAAGGGTTTATTTCAGCTTACAGGTTACAGTCCATCGTTGAGGGAGGATGGGGCAGGAACTCAAGTGGAGCCTAAAGCAGAAAACAGAGGAATTCTACTTGCTGACTCCTTCACAGGCTCATGCTTAGCTAGCTCTTTTAGACAGAGCAGGACCAATACCCAGGAAATGGTGATGCCCACAGTGGGTTGGGACTTCCTCCATCAATTAACAATCAAGACAATCACCCACAAACATGCTCACAGGCCAATATGATTTGGGCAGTCAATCCCTTCTCAGATGATTCTAGGCTGTATGAAGTTGACAGTTAAAAGTAACTATGAAAAATGTACTGACTGGTCAGTTTTGGTTCTCTAACAGAAACCCAAAAACAACAGTATCAGTAGATTTTTAAGAACCTCCTGTCTGTGAGCTAGATCTGTATCAACAACAACCTACAACTTTGCTGATCTTTGAAGGAAAAGGACTAGTTTCAATGATAGCTTTGACTGTGTTAGACACAGAAGTATCTACATTCATACATTTTAACATCTTATATTCAACAAATTATATTTTAATTGTTATATTTCTGTTTTATTGGTGCATAAAATAATGCATCTTATAGTTTTTTAAATACGAATACTTATATTTACTCCAAGTTCCTAAAACAAGTTTTTATTAGGATCAGTCCACAAAACCAGGGAGGTTCAACATCAGATTAGAGATCTGAAACACCCAGGAAGATACAGTCTACAGTCCCCATTTTTAGGAGGCATCCCTCAAGAGCACACTTAGTGGATATACTATTTATCTTAGAAGGGTCTAGAAGCTGCTTCTTTAAGCAATGTACAACACACACATATCAGTTACTGACCCGCCTAGAACCTTGCATGCTATTTAAAATGTTACAAAAATCCAGAGTACACATTATCCACTGGCTCACTCCGCCAACACTTCTACTTTGTTCACCACTCTCAGTTTGGGGACCAGGCTAACTCCCAAGATATACTGGGACTAACACTCAAAAGGGATATACTTAAGAGCTTCAAGGGAGGGCTGAAGTATAAAGTATGAAATCCACACAGAATTATCCATAAAGGTGACAACCTTCAACTCCAGGAACATCCTGCTATTGGAAGGCATAAGCAAGAAAGGGCCCTAGCCCAAGGCCTCAGCCTACTAGACAGCAATGTAGCCTGCAACCTTCTGCCAAGAGAGTACACCACAATGCAAGCACCCAAATCTTCCAGGAGCTCCCATGTGCCTCACTCAGCACCGTTCCCCGAGCTTCTGAGCAGCAGAATGAGCTTCTCTTCCCTGGATAGGGCTCCTCTTTAGAAACAAGCAGAGTGGCTGGTACATGGTCAGCTCTCCATAAATATCAGCTATCATCTGCACCCTGGCAGATCAGAATGAGAGGCTGAATAAGGTGAACTTTTCCAGAGCCTGGCGGGTAACAAATATACCATGGAACAAACACTAGCAGTACACCCCTCTGTGCTCCAGCTTCAGCAGGGACCGTGTGTGCCTTTTGTCCCATCTGACTCTTCAACCAATGTCTTGGAGTTAGGCCAGACCAGTGGCTCTCAGTCTATGCTCTGGAGTGCAGGGGAAGGAGAGAGGGCAAGAAGAAATGTCTATTTTAAAGCTTGAGACTGTCACTTCACACCCTCTAACCAGAATTCTAACTAAATCCTATACTTTTGTACTTACACTGAAATTTTTTGTTTAAACAAAGATTTCCAAAGCAGAAATGCTTCATATCCATTGGCCTGGCCCTCAACAGTAATTAAGAGTAAAGAATAATTTGCAAATTATATTAGTTTCCTAGGACTATCCTTATATTGAACCACAAACTAAAGGGTTTACAACATAAATATACTGTCATATGCAGAAGTCGAAATTCAAGGTGAGGACAGGGTTCCTCTGCAGACTCCAGAGAAGAATCCATCCTGTAGTGACCACTGGCAATCCTTGGAACCCATAGATTCCTTAGATTGTGGCACCTAACCCTGATCTCTGCTTTCATTTCACACAGCCATTTTCCCTCTGTGCTGTGTCTACTAGTGTCTCTTCTAGTAAGGATGTAATTCAAATTGGATTTAGGCCCACCCTAATCCAGTATGAAGTCCTCTTAACCAACTATGTCTCCACTGACTCTATGTCCAAATAAAGTCATATCCTGAGGTTCTGGGTGAATATGAATATGGGGGGGCACTAGTTAACACAATAAAAATTTTGTAAAGAATATATTCCAAAATATTTAAGATGATTTCTAACTACTCTTCTAGTCTATATTGACTTATATTATACCAATGATGTGTGAAGGCTTAATCCAAGAAATCTAAGAGTTCATGCATACGTTAAGCAATGAATGTGAAGTGAGTAAGGTCTCTAATACATACAACTGTTTTCAACATAAATAAATACTGTTGTGGTTAATCAAACATGAATTTACCTAAAAAGCATTATAGAACTGCTAACAGTATTTTGCTACAGCATATTTTCTCAATCAAAAGATGCTTAGAGATGGTTCAGTGGCTAAGAACACTGGCTGCTCATGCAGAGGACCCAGGTTTGGTTTCCAGCACACAGCAGCTAACAACTTTTTTTTTTAACTCCAGTTCCAGAGGATCTGACACCTTCTTCTGGCCTTCATGAGCTTTGCATGCATGGGTACATTTGCATACATTCAGGCAAAACACTCATACATATAAAAAAAATAAATTTTAAAAGATGCTAGAGGGCTGAAGATATGGCTCAGAGTTTATGAGTGTATACCGCTCTTCCAGGGGAGCAGAATTTGGTACCCAGCATCTACATCGGGTGACTTACTTATAACTTTAGTTCAAGGGTAATCCAAGACCTCTGGCATTCACAGGTACCAGCACACATGTGCACATACCTACACTCAGACATATATACATAATTTAAAAATAATCTTTGCTAAAAGATTTATTAGACCTATCCAAGAGAGCAAAGGCAATTAATATGTTGCATACATTTTAATCTGGCAAACTGGTAAAGACAAACATGCTAAGGACACCTGCTTGCCATGTTACAGAGAAGCTGACACTCTCCTTCACTGTTAAAGAGGACAAATAAAATGGTGGGTGCCTTACAGAAAGCCAAATCTGGTAGCATGAACCAAGATCCTGAAAAAGTATATATACTTTTTAAGGCAGGAATTCCATTTCTAGAAATAAACCTTAAGTCAAGAAAATGTGCCCTGAGAGTATACTCAAGAATGTCCACCTCAAAGTTGTTTGCACAGGGGAGAGGGAGGAGTAGAAACAGCATAGGAATGGGTTAAGCTGTACTGTGTCTGTAGAGTTAACACTCAGTCACTAGAAATGTAATTTCTACACTGGTGAGTGTCTCAAATGCGAACAGGTCTGTACTGTCTTCCAGGTTATCTGAATGGCTTGCTACTCACCTCCTTAGGCACCTATTCAAATAATACTACCTCACTGAAATATTCTTGGATGACATCTCAAATTCTAATCTGGTTCCTAAGCACATATCCTTTATGCAGTCTCTATTTGTTTTTCCTTAGCAAATGTCACTATCAAACACTAAACATTCTACTCAACTGTTTTCTTTATTATCACTAAGTGAGTTTTATTCAGTACTATCCTTCAGTACCCACAATATACCTGGCATTCAGGCAGTATTCAACAAGTATCTTCTAAATTAATAATATGATAATTGAAGAAGCAGGCCATAATTTACTATTAAACTTATTTTTGTATTCCTCTAAAAGAAAAAGGAAGCATGTGGACACAAAGAAAATGTTAAGAAGAAAAGATAAGGCACTGGTAGTTAGGATATCTGAGTCATAGGATTGCAAGGCTTACTGGTGTAGTTTTAAGCAGACACACCTCAGTGTATTTTCTTAATATCTTATCTATGTTGTCTTAGTTTGCTTCTCTAATGTTGTGATTAAAACACTGACCAAAACCAACTTGGGAAGGAAAGGGTTCATTTGGCTTACAGCTCACAGGCCATCATTAAGTTAAGTTAAGGCAGGAACCTGGAGTACAGATCATGGAGGTATGCTGCTTACTGGCTTGCTCCTCTGGCCCATGTTCAGCCTGCTTTTGTATACAACACAGGACCACCTGCCCAGGCGTGGCACTACCTACAGTGCGCTGGGCTCTACCACATCACTCAACACAGAGATAGTGACAGGCCAGTCCAAAGAAGGTAATTCCCCAGCTGAGGTTCCCTCTAACCAGGTGTGTCAAGTTGACCACTGAAGCTATCTAGCACATATGTCTTATGAAAATTTCTATCAAATATATTTAATATTTCCTCCCAAAGTATTTGTGCTAATTTTTACACAACAGAAAAAGAACCTCTGGATCTTCAGTCCACTGATAGCACAGTGTCAGAAGTCAGCTTTCAAGGAACAAACACTAGTTCAATCCAAGCAGTTCTCAACCAAGGTGGTTAACTCACTGCCCAGAGGTTATTAAAGCTGAAAAAAAATCTTGAACAGTCACCTGTTTTGTAATGATACATGTAAGAACTGTAGATAAAACAATTGTGGAATCCTCAAAATAGTTTCAAGTAATGATTAGGCAAGTAAGTTCTTTTCAGGCACTAGTTGTTTAAAAGAGAAACAGGTACCAAAGGATTTTTTTCCTAATCCAATACCTAACAGATATGCCTGTATTTGACTAGAACAAGTAATAGAGTTTATTTATCCAGATGTCATCTACAAATACATCTAAAGACTTACTCTGTACAGGGAAATGAATTAAATTCTTTAAAATTTATTGCATCCTATTTTAATTGGAAAATGAATATTTTATTATGAACATGTGTTTAACTTTTAAAACATGGCAAAGCTGTTTTGTTGGGTTGTTTTTCCACATTTAAAGGATATCTCTCATTTTATAGAACAGACAACTAAAGCGCCAACTAGACAAAAAGCTCTTATGGCCCCAGGCCAGAGGTGGGGAGCCCCCAGGATCCTCATCTTCTACCCTTTCGGGGCCCTTTTTATCATAGCTTAAAGATATTTATCCATTTAATTTCTGCACCACTGAAAAGCACATCTCCCTTTCTTCCTAAAACAAACTTCACACTGTATAAATGGGCTTCCCGGTTAACCAATGAGTGGAGGCACATGCATGTCTGCATGTAGCTCTGTGTCAAATCCACTAACACTTAGTTTAGATAACGTTTTCAAGTACACACAAAAAAAGATCTAGACAGAAAGTCAAAGTTACCAGTCAATATATCTGTACATTCCTGCCTCATAGCTTTAAATACATTCAAAGTTTTTATAAAAATAATTTTAAAGCATATTTGTTAATGCATAGTAAATCAAATCAGACTAGGTCTAAATTAGTCCAACTTAACATGCATTCTGCTGTATTTCTTAGTTTGTGATGATTGTACATGTTAACATTTTGTGTTTGAAAAGGGGACCATTGCTTCCTAATCAACACAATCAACAAAATTTCCCACAATGAGGCATTAAAATAATCACTTTTCTTAAACCACAGTCAATCATTCTATTCTTAGAAGCTGACTTTCCTTTACCAATAAGACTCTACACAAGCTTGATTCACTGGTTGAAAAGCAGGTTCCCACCAAACATGTCAGGAACTTTAATTAATCAATCAGGTACTTCATTCAACTCACAAAGAAATAAAAAAAGAGACTCTTATGAAACTCATTGTCTCCCTACAGAGTAATATATAAAGACTAATTTTAGTAATAGAGGTAAATTGATTTAAAGTTCAAGTTTCCAACTTAAAAACTTGTCTTTTCTTTTTGGCAAATACTGTCACCAATTTGTCACGTCTTTGTCTAGCATTATGGCTACTCAGTCAAGAACTACTGCAATGACACTAAAGAACAGAGCTGTCTCTGAAACCAGGATATGTGGGGGTAATTGTGACCTAGAAATAGGACACAGGATCCTGGAGATGGGGAGCAATTGAAGTAATAGGAACAGGGTTTTTTTGTTGTTGTTGTTTTTTTTGTTTTTACGTCTCTACAAAAACACTTGGCTCATTAGAAAGCAAAATGCATGTGACTTTTATAAGCCAATGAGCATTAGAAGCAAAATAAAAATTCTCAGGAATGTAAACTTTTGGCATTATGCCTCTGCATAACAATGTAACTGGGTGATAGGTACAGGGCTGGAAACAGCTTAGGATAAAAGAGGGTTAGTAAGGTACTTCTTGGAATATTCTTCTGGGAGGCCCTTTTTCCAACTTAGTCCTAAAATTGTCTTCTCTCACTGTAAGGAGAGGAACATCCTTCTGTTCAAGGGTACCTTGAGAGAAATGGAAGGTGAGGGACAGAACAGAAATCCTGCAGACCCTTACACATCACATGTAGGAAGACTGCCAACTAAAAGAGAGTTGTGTACCAAGGTGTGATTGTCTAGAAAGCAACTTGGCCTGGCTCAGAGAGGTGTACCAAATGTTGGCCAGGAGAACAAGCCTCCAGACCAACCTGATGGCCACAGGAACCTGTTTAGAGAAGTGTGCCAGAAGAAAAATGTCTTAGTTTTGATGAATGCATTCAACTTCTAAAAGGTCATTAAAAAGATAAACGGTGATTTCCACTCTAAAATCGCTAAGATACAAGACAGTAGCACGAGTAACTTTGGCCCTGTGCAAGCTGGTGGTCTGCACCTGTCTTCACACGTGCCCAGTGACAGGAAGCCTTTATGAGCCTTCCCATGGGGCCTAACAATTAATGGATGGAATGTCAGAGTATTGCTTTGGTAAGTAGCTACTTGTGTCCTAGTCTGGGGTACCCTATGTTTCAAGACTGGAGGAATTTCCTTCTGACAGTCTTCCAATCTTTCTCGCTTTAAAGACGCTGGAGTCACAAGCTAGGGTGGGACCAAAGAAAATACTCCAGAAAGAACGAGGGCGACCCACCCGCGAGCCCTGGTCGTCACCTGAACCCGGAGCGCCCTACGGCCGCCCCTGAGCTGCCCCAGGTCGTGCTGCCGCCAGAGAAGGACCCGCGGAGCGCGTGGAGGCCAAAACTTCTTTGCCTCAGCATCCTACAGCGTCCGGTCGCCATGGGGACCCAGCGGTACCGCGTAGCAGCGTGACAGATTGGAAAAGAAGCACGAAGCCTCGAGCGTGCGCAATGGCGCGACCGGGCTCGCGCATGCGTAGACCGGGCTTTGCCGCTGAAACCTCCACCTTCACGCTGTGAACGTGGTCTTGCTGACTTCTGGGGCCGACTTCTTTCCCAAGCCCTGGTCATTCTGACTTGGGTGCACAATTGAACGATTCTCTAGCGGTCTGGTTAATCTCCAATAGTTAGTTCTGTTCTTGAGAAGAAACGGAAATGCTGATATTAAATCATTTTCCATAATTATGGCAAACCCTCAAGGTCCTCCCAATTGACACAGTCCTCTCTAGAAAGGTCATGAGAACACGCAGTTTGCAACTAATCTGATTTTGCAAGTTTTTTGTTCTCAGAGGTTGAAGAACCACACCCACCACGAACAGCCCCGCCTCACGTCGCCAGAATAGCAGGTAGCGCATGCACAGGGATCCACGTAGAGGCGTCTGGGAACGTAAACAGCTGGCGCATTTTGGTCCCTTGGCATTGTGGGATTTGTAGTCTATTACGCTTTCCTTTCTATGGTGATGCAGTAAAGAGTGAAGTCCTAAAACTGCGATTCCCAGGATGCCTAGGATTTCCCAGGCTGTTTTGCGAAAACATGGCGGGGAAGTTGTGAATGTCAGCAGGAAGGTAACCTGGCATTTTAATTCAAGTAAAAAAAAAAAAAACAGAAAGAAGGTGTGCCTGACTTGATATCCGCCTAAGACGCTGTGTAATGTGACTGTGGATTTCATATCGTGTCTACCCTGGGTGTGTGTTTATTACGAAGCTTTGATAGTTGTCCTGAAGTTGCAGTTTTCTGTGAACATGATTTGTACTTTTCTACGATCTGTACAATATGCGGAGAAGCTGCATGGGTTCTCCGGAAAGAGGTTGTTGTTGCCACACTTTGTGCTCACTAAAGCTTGCTTAAAGACTCAGCCTTTGAAATGGGGCCTGCAAGAGCAGAAAAAAATGGTGCAGCCTAGATATGTAGTCAGGCTTACCCAGAAAACCATCTGGACTCAAGGACCCCAGAGAGCAAAGGAGGACAGCAGCAAGCAAGTATCCATTCGCAGAAGTCAAAAAGAGGAAACTGCTGTTTCAACGTCTCAGAAAGGTAAAAAGTATATAATACTTGAGTAAAGACCAGTCCTGCCACCAACCTGACCAAAGCTGCCAAATGAAAAGTTCGCATCTAAAAATTGGGGGTGGGGGGGTCATAGTAATTAGAAGAACTGTTCCTGTGTTTACAGTGTTCAAAACTTTAAAATCATATATGAAAACTGATCTTGAATTTAGTATAACTTTGTTAAACTATGCCTAGGGAAAGCTCAACTTGTAAGGTGTGCAATGAATAATAATTGTGTAGATAATTTGGAAGAGATATTACTAAGTCGTAATCAATAGTGCTACATAGTTAAATAAACACTTCTGTTGAGTTACTCTTTTTATTCCCAGATTTAAACCTGTAGACCACAAAATTAAAGACATTCAAAACAGTCCTTACCCTAAAACATGGTTAAGTGTAGTAATAAAACCTTTGTGACTGGCAGGCTGAAATGTAATTTTTTCAAAGAAAATCAAAGATGTTTTTCACAGGTATTGTAACAATTCTTTGTTTACTTCTTCATTATACAAGTAATTTGTATAAAAAAGCTAAAGAGCGCAATTCAAACATCTATCATACATAAACATAGATAGATAAAACATAACAAAGATAACAATTGTTAATATTTCATTTGTATTATTTCAAAAACATGCATATACTTTCTAGTTTTTAACCCCAAAAATTGTTTTGTAGTAAGATTAATGTGTCAAAATATACTCAAGTTTTTAGTCATAATAGCAGTTCCGTACCAAAGAACCGCCCATATGCAGAAGAGAAAGGTGAAGTATCATATAGCATGTGTGTCAGGTCATCTGTCTCTGGCTCCAGGGTTCCATACACTGCAGGCTGGGCCTGTTGCAGAGCTCTTCCTTGATCTGGACCCCACCCAAAGATGACAGCCTTCCTTGTTACTCAATGAGTGAATGGAAGCAATATCCCTAAGAGTGGCACATGCTCTCTCTGGGACCCAAAGAGGCCTATCACTCATTGTAACAGGAAGTATAAAATACAGTAATTTGTTGCTTGAAATACAGCATGCCTTAGTGTTTCCCTGCAAGTCTCACTGATGTGGTTTGTGTCTAAGTCTTTGTCCACCCATCTGCCTCACACATTTTTAACAAGCTTTCCTACACACCTGCCACCTCTTGTCCCCTCTATAAGTAGATAGATGTGGTATCCTGCTAAATATTCAGAACACCATTATTCAAGTAATACTCCAGTGGTGTAAATGTTCTGCATCTGTGTTGTCCCCTATAGACACTGGCTACATGTGACTGCTTATCACCTAAAATGTGACTAATACAGCAAGGAACTGAATTTATTTCATTTGAATTTATAATGAAATGACTACAAATAGCTATTACCGTATGGAACAGCCCAGATCCAAATGTGCCAGATGTGGGGGAATCAGCAAATCCTGAGCAAAACCACAGATATATACTGCCTGCATGTTACTACAGACTACTGTTCCTGTTGATACAGAAAGAAAAGATACCTTTCAGATCCATGGCCAAGGCCAGAAATCTGTATTAATATGCTCCCATAAAGTTCCAGTATCTCACATTGCATCTGTACTGGGAGTACCAGGTAGTTGAGTGTATAGTATTCCACTATGTAGAGATCCATAGCCTCCATCTGGTTTCTGAAAGAGAAAACTGATGAATCTCATGAGAATGATAGATGCCACCACCACTGTATTTTTTAAGAATCATACTGTCTCTGCTATTCCCCGTTAGATGTAATACTGCTTTTGAATTACTATCTTTGTCAGTGAGGACAATTTTAGACACCTCCATTCAACTTTTATTACTATGATAACTCTTACTGCCTCTAAAGAACTAAACTAATCATTGCCAATTACTGAGTGTGTCTGTTCTGGTTATGCGTTTTGAAGTCAGGCACTTGACTTACCAGAAAATTCTATGGATCCCAATGTGAACCTTTTCCAAGTAACTCTTTGTTGCATGGCCCTGTATGCTAACAGATGAGAGTATCATTGTCAATACAGACTGTACTCAGGTTTATAGCTATAGTTCCCTTTGATAAAGATCAGGGGATTCTATACACTTGCTCTTAAACCCCAGAAGCCATTCCTTCAAAAAACTGGCTTCCAAGTCTGAAAACTTGTTCAAGACCAGTGAGGCAGAGATCATGACTGTAATTACAGCAGTGAATTTCATTCTCCTAATCATCCACAATTCATTTCTCATGGTTATATCATTAAGCACTTTCTTTGTCAGCTGCTCATGAGTCTTGTCCTTGAGGACACCACATTCTAGAATAATCTCTGCTACAGATTAGATACCTCTAGTTGCCACTCCAGCCTTGCCATTTGTGACAGTTGCAGTAGCCTGGTGTGTATTTCATGATTATTTCATCCCCAACTGTGAGCAAATCTTGCTCTATCAGGTTATGACTGATTATGTTATCTCTATGGTGTCCTTATCACTTTGCTTAACAGAGACCTCCAGCCTGTCCTACAGAACAAGGCAGCTAGTGGATTTGGGGCTTTCTATCATATGTCCGTTTCAGCATGCCCATTGTCAGTCTAACAAGCCTTTCTTTGATTGTTTGTCAGACTCTGCTAATTTTCACTATAATTAATATGGACCATCAGTGTCTCCAAGTTTCCAAGAAGAGGCCTAGCCATGATCAGTTAAATTGTTCATCACATGGGCTGGAGAGCTGGCTCAGTGGTTAAGAGCACTGGCTGCTCTTACAGAAGACCTGGGTCCAATTCCCAGCATCCACATGGTGGGTAACAATGGTCCTTAACTCCAGTTCCAGGGTGTCCAACACCCTCTTCTGACCTCTGTGAGCACTGCATGATGTGGGTGCACTTACATACACACATGCAAGCAATACATTCATACATTAAAATAAAAATAAATATTTTAAAAATTGCTTAGCACAAGAGCATGCCCCTGTGCTCTTCCAGCTCCTTCAGTATGTGGCCATTTCCACCCATTTCACACCCACTGTGTTGTATCTTGGCCAGGAGGGGAGGTGGCAGGGCTTCCTCAGGGGAGCATGTGTCTTGGTAGGCAGAACCCTCCATCTAGCTAGTCTTAAAGGAGAATATACTAGCCTTTAACTGAAGGGAATAAAACACTACTTCAGGCCTAGAGGGCTCACGAGAGTCTGAAGAGTCTAGACTTTGGTTTTTTTTAATGTGTATGAGTGTTTTGCCTGCACAGATGTAAGTGCACCCATGTCATGCAATGCCCACAGAGGCCAGAAGAGGGCTTCGGATCCCTGGAACTAGAGTTAATGGTCAGTTGTTAGCCACCATGTTGATGGTGGGAACTGAACCCCAGTCCTCTGCAAGAGCAGCCAGGACTCTTAACTGCTGAACCATTGCTCCAGCCCCAGATTCCAGACTTTTTAGAGCATTGACCCCAACAGCCTTATACCAGGCTTCAGATTCCGCCCCCCCCTTTTTTTTTTTCAAATCAGGGCCTGGCCCTGGCAGAAGAGACCTAATGCACTTGAAGTACTGACCGCTACTGTTCTTCTGTCCTGGTCCTGTCATTATTTTCTGCCTCTGGTTGCAACACCAGAGTCTCTCACTGGGATGCCAGAGAGGCTCCTGCCTTTCCCAGTGTGTCTCCTCACCTAAGTCCTTAAAATTACCTGTTCCTTTTAAAGTTCCTTGAAATAATTCCAACCAGTGCATTCTCCTCTTCCATGCCAGATTATCATCATGGATGAGGGCTGCTGCATTTGCACACTGGGGTCTATCAGTGCTTCATCTGCCAACAGAGACAGAGTCTTCTTCTTTACAAGTGAGGGCCAGTTGTCCAGCTTGAAAACTAATTCAGTGTTGCCTCATGGGACAATGCCCAGTAGCATTCATTATAAGTGTTCCCAGGCAAGCAGGCACAATACAATTTGTATGATGAGGCGTGTGAGCAGTGCTCTCTGATTACATGTTGAGAAATGAAGGAAACAGGATTGCGCAGAAGGCAGAGCTGATGTACATGTGCAGGAGGGGCCTCAGCCAGTCCCTAGGAGATCTAAATGTGGGTGGGCACAGGGCCCAGAGGAACTCAGCTGCAGACTGCAGATGCCAGTGTTTCCTGTTTCAGGAATGGAGCACTCAACAACACAGCATAGCACCCACAACAGGAGAGGCAGAGGACTGCAGGAGCACAAGGCATGAGTGTTTCCTATGAAAATATTAGGTCAGAAAGATCAGAAGAGTGAGGACAGCCACAGTTCAGTACTTACAGGTGTGTGTAATATTAACAACTTTACACATTAGATAACATCAGTAGTGAGGGTTAGCAGGAACAATTGGGAGTCTGGGGAACAAATATGGCTATGTGTTAGTCTGGTTACTGTGCTGTCAACAGGGCTTGGTGCACAGTTAGAGTCTACTGATGTACCTCATGACATGGACAGTGGAGTAGGTGTTGTCACTGCAGGCCACTCAGCTTCTTAGCCTGGCAAGATTGGATTTGTGGGGACAGTTATTGTTTAGATCGGTGACCATGAATTACACAGATTTTAGCAGATATAATCTTGATATTATTTGAATAACATTTTTTCTTTTTTAAGGGGTGTGTATGTGTGTGTGTGTGTGTGTGTGTGTGTGTGTGTGTGTGTGTGTGTAGCTGTCTCTAGAGGCCAGAAGAGGGCAGTAGATCACAGTTTTGAGCTTCCTGACATGGGTGCTGGAAACTGAATCCTGGTCTTCTGCAAGAACAGCAAGCAAAGCATTCTTAACCACCGAACTATCTCTCCAGCACCTGAATCACATTTTTAAAAATATTTTTTATTTATTATTTTTATTTTATGTGTATGAGTATATTGCCTGCATGTATGCAAGTTCACCCATGTCATGTAGTACCTGTGGAGGTCAGAAGAGGGCATGAGATTCCCTGGAAGTGGAGTTACAGATGGTTGTTAGCTGCCCTGTTGATGCTGGAAATCAAACCCAGGTCCTCTGCAAGAGCATTCAGTGCTCTTAACTGCTGAGCCATCTCTCTAGCCCCCTGAATCATGGTTTAAGTTAGGAAGCTGTACTGAAAACCTAGAATATGTTGTGGTAAAGTTACTTTTAAATAAGTAGTTTTATAAAAGTAATAGGTTGTCATACAGATTTTTTTAAGTGGAGAAAATAATAACACCCATTAAAATTTTGATTTCCTGGAAAAATAAATTGTTACAGTTTAAATTTAAGAAGTCTGGGTTCCTAATGTGGTGAATAGATTAACCTATAAGTATGATACCAGAAAGGTAAGATATTTCTCAATATCCGTGAAAAAGTACAGTTGGGCTAAAATGTAGAAAATAAGAGACTGCAGAGTGTGTGTCCCTGGATAGGACTCCTATGTTAAACCTCATGCACGCAGGGCCAAAGACCATGGCAGAAGTGGGGGCAGAAAGATTGTAAGAGCCAGGTGTAGTGAATGAGTACAGGGAAACAAGAGTTTTCCAGGCTTCTGGGAACTTACTCATATAAACTTACAGCAATAAGTGACAACATAGGCCTTAACTTATGATAGAATACATGAAATCCTGTGGGGGTGCAGATATGGGAGGGAGTCTAATTATGATTAAGTGTATTGTAAAAATAACAAAAATTCAATAAAAATATGTATTTAAAAAAGTAGTTGTGATATTGCATATACATGCATATGTGTATGTAATATGTATACATATATATTCTCCCATAACTTGATTGAATTTCCTTAGCTCCCAGAATTTCTCCTTAATCTATATGTACATCTTTTATTAGTTTGGAAAAACTAAGGACAGTCTTCATAGACTCTTCATTTTGTAAGTTCATTTGTTTCATAAATCTTCCTGACCAATTATATTCTAATTCCGAGTTTGGTTCTCATATTTTATGTACCAATCAGTGACGGCCCAGAGGATGCATTTAGGAAGACTACTGTTAAGAGTTGATGCCATTTTGATCCCTTGTCCTTTGACTGAGTCTACACTCATTCTGGGCAGGATAGACCTGTGTCCATGTTGCCTCACCAGTTCTTACTTTGAGGACTGATACAGGTTTTTCTACTGTTAGAAAGGAAGCAGTAGTACAATTATAACATTAAATGCAAGAAATACAGAGATTGCTAGGTGCTATATACAGTCATGCCAGCCTGAACACACCCACTCTCTTCTTATCTTAGGTAAACAATGCTGGGTCTGTTTAGCATTGAGATGAGAAATTCTGCTGCAGCTCTGGTGCACAGGGACATTTGCAGTCAGCTGCTGAGAATGCTTTATTACCCTGACTGCACCAGTCACCTGCTAGGAATGGCTGAAGCCTCAAAGGGTCAGGTTACAGTGAACACACTTGTAACCTATTGACATTTTTCTCTTTGCAGTGAAAGAAGCTGGAAGAGATTTCACCTACTTAATAGTAGTGCTCTTCGGAATCAGCGTTACAGGTTGCAAAACCCTGCAAGTACAACACCCCTGAATATCTTTTTGACGTACCTTTTGTCGTGTTGCTTTGCTTCATCATCTTTTTTCTTTGATTTTCAGGTGGTTTGTTATACACAATTTTCAAAGAACTTTTTTCTTCATCCAGTCCTAATATTATATATGGGAAAGCCTTAGAAAAATGCAGAACACATCCTGAGGTTAGTTCTTGCTGAGGAGGACTGTTGGGGAAGTGGGCCCAGCTCAAGCAGCACATCTGAAGCCAGTGATGTAATACAACGATGTGCTGGTTAGGTTGTTTTCATGTCACTAGGTCTTTGTTCTGTACTGACTCCCTTTGATCACGACATTCAAAAGTCACTGGATGTTTTGCTCTTGATGTACAAGTGAGTCATGTTGCCAGTTGTTTGTAGGTATTAAATGCCTTGGAGTCAGGATACACCTCTCAGTAGATGATCATCTCTAGCATCCTACTTCTTGTGTCCTCATTTCTCTTCATAACACTCTAGGCAATCTGGGAACCATGGTGGGGGGGAGGCCAGGAAAGTAATTGGGTATTGAAAATTAGCAGGGACTCCAGGATTGGTAATTCAAATATCTGACAAGAAAAGCTCTGTAGTGTATAGTGGAAACCTAGCCTGTGATAGCATCAGTGTTAATCACATGCTCAGCCTCTCAGACATTTTCAGATTGAGCAAAACAACCCCACAGGATGCAGGCAGAGAGTGAGGCATTTACTACCTAGCGAAGCTCTCTGCTAAGTCACTAGGCTTTAACAGTCCATCATGTCAGTACTCCTGAGGGCCCACACTGCTGGCCATATGCCTGCCTGAAAGTCAATGGATGGCCTGATCTTCTGGTACCAATATGCTTACTCTGTCAAAGCCTTTAGACAGTTCCCTCTTTTCAGCTCCATAAATCTTAAATATCTGTCATCTTACATTTTTCTCCTTTTCCTATATGCGTGCATAATGAAGATGCTTGGCAAAGAGACAGAATAAAATATTTTCAGTTTGATGTTCATGTTTTTTAGGGAGATTCCACAGTATTTGCTTTTTTAAATTCAACACAAGCTATGTCAACACTTTTCTATGTCAAGTGAATTATTAGTGGGGTCTAATATTAAAAAGTATGAGGTCTAAATGACATTTTAAAATCACTCAACACAGCAAAGGAAAAAAAAGCCAAGTAAAGATGACAAAGTTAGAATAAACCAGGTAAAAACTATTTAATATT
>NW_008353490.1:4270175-4277008 GCF_000622305.1 Nannospalax galili
ATATTAAAACAGAAATAGTTTTTACCTGGTTTATTTTAACTTTGTTATCTTTACTTGGCTTTTCTTTCTCTACTGTGTTTAGTGATTTTAAAATGTCATTTTGACCTCATACCTTTTAATATTAGACCTCACTAATAATTTCCCTTCAAGTATTAATCCACTTTATCTTAAATGTTAGTGTCAGTAGAGAAGTATTTGGATGCTTTGGATTCTTTTATTTTTTACCTGGTTTATTTTAACTTTGTTATCTTTACTTGGCTTTTCTTTCTCTACTGTGTTTAGTGATTTTAAAATGTCATTTTGACCTCATACCTTTTAATATTAGACCTCACTAATAATTTCCCTTCAAGTATTAATCCACTTTATCTTAAATGTTAGTGTCAGTAGAGAAGTATTTGGATGCTTTGGATTCTTTTATTTGCAAATTTTGTAAAGGAAGCGGAATCAGCTTCACTTCAGCCCACATCATCTTGAAGCTGCAGTTGGTATACTCTGCAGTGACCTCCTTCTGTCCCTGTGCACAAATTGATTTGTTTAAGCTATTTATAAGGTGACTTCTATATAAAACACCTTTTTCTAGTTTTCTCGTTATTCAAGTCACTATTTTTTTTAAGGGCCTAAGTCTTACTGATAGATTGCAAACAAGTAATTAAATCACTTGATTATCAGAAAATATTTCCATGGAACCATGAAGAGAATCCCACTAAATAAGTATTGTTTCTCTTCTACAGGTGATTGGTGTCTTTGGTGAGCCCGTTAAAGGCTATGGGGAAATGACAAGACGTGGGCGGAGGCAGCATGTCAGGTACCACAATCTCCTTGAAGCTGGAAAATTTTCGGATAATTTCTAAATAAAAGGAATTCAGACTCACATCTTTACATTTTCTTGACAGTTTTATTGAGTACGCAAAGAATGGGCTAAAGCGCATTCGTGTGAAATTCTACATTGAGGGCTCTGAACCAGGGAAGCATGGAACAGTGCATGCAGAAGTGGAAGAGGTGTGACAGTCATGGGTCATGGGGGGCCATAAGGGTTGGTGGGGGTCAGTGGTTCTGAGTGTAATGTTACTCGGGCTCTAGAAAGGAAAATAACATCTACAGGTACATATTTTTCAGAACCCAAAGAATGGCCAGTTTGAATTTCGGTATGTATTTGTGGAAGTGGATTCTTATCCTGCAAGACCAATTGTCATTGAAGATAATCGATCTCAGATTAACTCAGAGAGTTAAGAGAATGGAGCCAGGTGTGGAAGGATTCAGCCTCACTGTGATCTTCACCGTTCTCTTCCAGAATCTGTTCAGAAGAACAAGACTAGAAAAAAGCATCACACACAAAGTGAGTGGAATAAAAGAGTTTGTGTGTTAAGACAAACCAAATTGGAGATTTTTCTTGTGAAAAATCATGGAATGGAGCCATTTTACAGTATCATGTTGAATTGTCAATCATGATGGTATTTCAGCTCTACTTTCATCATGAGAATTTTTTGTTACTGAAATTTATACATCACGTAAATAAAACATTTCAGTATTTTATGCTTTTTAATATATGATTTTTAAACAGCATGCAGAATAAAGTTAAAACTATCAAAAAAGATGTCCAAAGCATCGTCCCTTCATGTACTTTGGTGTGTGTTTGAGATAAGATTTGAAAATATTTGCGAACTGCAGTGAACCAGATGATGAATACATCCTGGGTAAGTTGTATACACTGCATGATCTCAGGAATCAATCTGTGTCCCCTCCATGATCAGGTCACTGGACACAGTGAGACAGTGCACACTCCACAGTCCGGAGAATGGCTCACTCCATCTCTGCTAGTAGATGTGTGGGCCTGTGCAATTACCTCAACATCATCGGACCTTAACCATTCCATGGTTAGTTTCAGTGACTGGGAAGAATGGCAGACATGTATCTAGGACCATCAAGGCACCATGGCATTTCCACCCCCCTCAGAACTTAAACTGATACTTTACACTCTCGAGACAGGCATGGAACTGTAAGTGAGTTGCTTAAATATACAGGAGGCTCATTTAAGTGTTATGTGTTTGGACAAACCCTAATTTTACAAACTTGCATATTTTGTAAATATAAAAAATTTCACAAGAAAAATCTTTAGTTTGGTTTGTCCAAACATATCAAAACAAGCCAAGTGTGCACACAACTTTAATCCCAGCACTTGGGAAGCCTAAGCAGAGGCAGGCAGATCTCTGAGATCCAGACCAGTCTGGTCTACACAGTGAGTTCCAGGCTAGATGGGGCTATAGGGAGACCCTGTCTCAGAAAAACAAACAAAAGAAACATATTAAAACATAAAAAATAAACTATTGTATTTGAAGCATTTTCTGGCTGTTTGTTAAAAAGTGGACTTCCTTTAGAGATCCTGTTCACATAACTAAAGTATTCTGTGCAGTGGGCAGGTGTGGAGCCCAGATGAGGTCTGCCCACTGTTAGATTTTTGGAAAATAAAAGGAAAGATAACAGGAGTAGGAGACAAGAAATCAGAGCCAGACCTGCGACAAGCAAGGAATATAGCTTCCTTTATTCAAAGACAGTGAGAGGTAGAGGCTGTCTGCGGGAACCAAGCTTCTACAACTAGACAAACGGGGGGTTTTATACCAGGGTTGTGGGACACAACTACACTTAGTTGGGGTCAAGTTAGTGCCTGGGCTTAAAGGTCTCCTCAAGATTATTTACCCAGGAACTGGCAGGAATGTTATCGCTGCCCTTAGAGGAGGCAGGTGGGCTCCACAAACATTTCCTCTCAGGCCTGGGAGTGACCAACTGATAAGGGATGAACAGAGCCAGGTCTTTAATCTATAGCTGTTAGGTCACTGGGGGAACTTTGTACTTTTACAATTTAGAGAATTTCGGCCACTCTGATGGTTTTTATACCTTTATGGCTTCCTCTAATGAAGCTCATGGTTTTTCTGAGGTTTGCATATTCTATCACCCACCATCTCTTTCCCCGGGAGTTTCAGTGTGGGTTTTCCCTAGCTGGTATTTCTTCCTTCTTCAGAAGTGGTGAAGGCTACCATGTATGTTCTTGAGGTGGCAGCATATTCAGGAAAAGGTTTCCCAGCTTAGTTTATCTTCTTAAGTACTTGATTTTTTTTATATGTTATGCCTCCATGTGTGTAAGTATGCCCACGAAGGACAGAAGAGGGCATCGGATCCCCTGAAATTAAAGTTGTAGACGGTTGTTAGCCACCATGTGGTTGCTGGGATTCAAACCCAGGTCTTCCGCAAGAACAGCCAGTGCTCTTAACCACTGAACCATCTCTCCAGCCTGTTACTTGATTTTTTTAGTTTACTTGCCTCAAATATTTTTGAACTTTTTCTTTAAGATGGAGTCTTGCTAAATAGTCCAGGCTTAAACTCTTGCTCCTCCTGCCTCAATCTCTTAAATGCCGTTATTAACAAGCGTCCACCACTGCCCCAAGTTTAAATGATTTTTCTCTGAAATTTTTCAAACTTTACTATGGAAAATGCCACAGCGGAGCTCTTATCTCCCTGATATAACACACGTTGATTGACTACGTGAGCTTGTAATTTAGGCTTCATCTAACCAATTTTTGTTGGCCCTCCCAGTAAAATACTCATTTTCTGTGTTGTTACCACCCTTCACTAAGATAACAAGTAGCAGGCTGAGAAGTTCTGCTTGCCATTCTAAACTAAAAAAGAAGCAACCCTGTACCTCATAAGCCTCCCCAACCTACCTGGTAAAGTTGGCATCTGAGGCCAGGTGAGGTCTGCCTCAATAGTTTGGTTTAGGTCCATTCACTTTTTCTGTGTTCATCTGGACTGACTTCCCACTTTATGCCCATTTCCCTTAAGTTCTGAGTTTATTGACATATATAATGGAAACTTTTTTTTTTTTTTTCAAAAGGAAAAGGCACTCTGTGCTCAGGGTTCCTATGTATAACCATAGGAAAAGGTATTGTGTAATTCTTCACATCTTTTTTCTATCCTGAATGTTAAATTTTCTTTTTTTGCTTTTTGTTTATTTTGTTTTATGGGACTGGGTTTTGCTATATAGCCCAAGCTGGCCTCACAATCTGAATCCTACCTCTGCCTTCCAAATGCCAGATCACAGGCATGTGCCAACCTGCCCAGAAAAAAAAAAAAAAAAAAAAATTTAAAAACAGCTTTTAAATCAGATTCTGGCATCTCTGTCTAAAGGTGTACTTGTCTTTTCTCTAAGTTTAGCTGTGAAATCTAGAGGCCACATCTGACTGCCTAGCATCCCCCATCTGCTATTTTTTATCAGTTAACAAATAACTCAGTCATTTTCTTCAAAATTAAGTGTGGAAGATTGAACAGTAGAATAGAATTGAAGACCCAGATAAAAATCCACAACCCTTCAACTAATTTTTGACAATGATGCCAAAAATACACATTTGTGAAAAGACAGTATCATCCACAAATGCTGAGAACACATGCAGAAGAATGAAACTAGATGTCTCACACTCCAGATTGATCAAACACTTCAACTTAAGGACTGGTACTCTGAAACTGCTAAAGAAAAAAGTAGGAGTACAGATCAGTTTAAAGGCATAGAAGGACTTTCCCTCCAGTAGCACAGGGAATAAGACCAGCAATCAACAAATAGGACCCCATGAAACTAAAAAGTTTCTGTACAGCAAAGAAAACCATCAACTGAGTGAAGAGGCAGCCTACAGAATTGAGAGAAATCTGCCAGCAATACATCAGACAGGATTAGTGTGTAAAATACACAACTCAAAATACTAAATACCAAGAAAATAAGCAGCTCAATTGAAAATGGGCTATGGAACTGAACAGAGTTCTCAAAGAAATACGAAGGCTAACAAATTTTAAAAAGTGTTAGCATCCTTAGCCATTGGGAAAACCTAAAACTACTTTGAGATTCCATCTTATCCCAGTCAGAATGGATAAGATCAAGAAAACAAATGACAGTTACTGCCAAGGAGGTGGGAAAAGAGGTACCCTTACTCATTATTGGTGGGAGTGAAAACTGGTGCAGTCACTGTGGAAATACGTCTAAAGGACTGTATATCCTATTACAGAGATAATTTGCTCATCCATGTTCATTGCTGCTCTATTCACAATAGCCAGGAAGTAGAAACAGTCCACATGTCTATCAACTGATAAGTGAATAATTAAAATATGGTACAAATACATGAAGAATTTTATCCAACTCTAATGAAAAAGTTTCAGAAAAATAGAACTGCTAAAAATCATACTGAGAATAAATGCCACATTTCTCATATGTAGATCCTTCCAGTCTTAGGTAACTGACTTGGAATACCCTAGAAGCTAGGTAACTGGAGAGAGGCCCTTGGGGAGGTAGAGAAAGATTTCAAGGGAAGGGGGATAGGCAGACACAAGTAGTATGGAGGGAGAATGGGGCAAGGCTAAGCAGGGAGGCGATTAGAAGAACAGGGCAAGGAGGATGTAGGGTAAAAAAGGGTGTTTGAAAAAGCCATGTGAAAGCATACTGTTTTAGAAGTTTATATGCATACTGGTTTTTTATATATATAAATTACCCTTTATCAGGGGATAATGCTGCCTGATGCCATAGGTTATCAAATATAAAGCCCAGTGCCAGATATACTTCCTTTCAAGCTGTTGGTCAGGGGTATCCCAGAGACTTCCAAAACAATACAGGCTATTTCCTTTGTCTTGATTGCCCAGCAGAACTTGGTAAAACCCTATTGCTGAAAACACTGCATACTTGGATTATGGAACATGGAGAAATCAAGGTGGTACTGGCTTCAAAGCTTTATCCCTTCTAGCTAGCTTCCATAGTGCTGGAAGGTGCTATATAGTCTACTGAGGGAGAAAAGTCATCCATAGTCTTACCTACCTGTGAACCCCGTGAGCTACAATAACAACTGGCTTGGCAAGATTTTCCCATTGGTGCAATAGTGACATGAATGTTAAGGGGGTAATCACCCACTTTCTGATTGAATTTAAAACCCACTCACATGACAGAACTTGTGTCTGGTACTGTAAACCTGGCCAAGAACCCATTGTTGGGTAGATCATAGATCTCCCCTAGGGAAGAACCTCCCCAATCTTTTGTTAAATGAACATAGTATCTGTCTCCCAATTGGCTAGTTCCTCCAGTGGGCGGGGCCTGACGTGGAGCATAGACTACAAAGGGGCTGCTGGGAGCCATCTTGGGACAGAAGCCAGGAGCTGCAGGTAGCAGTGTGGTGTGGGGAACACGCAGCCAGCCACAGAAGCTCAAAGAGAATGGACTGACTCTTATGGACCTGGGGCAAGGTCCCTGGCCCCTGAGGCATGAGCGAATGCTAGCAGGGACTATGGTAGTTATGGCGCAGTCTGATATGGTGGGCTCTGAGCCTCACCACCAGGGGTGCAGAGCTAGGCACTGGGTACTCATTCCTTTGTAAGTTAATAAATGCACATAAAATATATTATATGGTTTGCCTGATCATGCAGGAAACCCAGAGGGAATTTGGGTGACCAAACTGGTGCAGTCCAGCCAGATAAAGGAACTACAGCCTTGGGGATGTGGGCCTCAGAAAGCTGTGTTGTTCCTGCTGCCCCTGTGGTGGGTCACCTGGGTTCTGAGTCCCAAAACCAGGAGAGAAGCTAATCAAAACCCATATGCTTAATGGAGTTAGGGATAGTCATATGGGTTGTGCAATGGATCACAAAATCTGTAACTAAAAAGAGGCCAGCCATGCAGAAGAGCGGGCCACAGCTATGTTGTAAATGTAGGGCTATGTTGAGGGCATGTGAAGATTTGTTAAAGGTTACCCAAAGGCTAGAAAATCTTTTACCTGCTCTGGACCCAAAAGGAATGCCGAGAGAGAGAGAGAGAG
>NW_008353490.1:4277048-4289801 GCF_000622305.1 Nannospalax galili
AGAGAACCACTTCATGTGATAAAAGATGTGCCCCAGACAGGGAAAGCTGAAAAGGCTGAACTCATAGACCCAATTGCAGAGCTAGAGAGAGAAAAAAGGTGGGACACTTTGACTTGTGTAAGTTCCAAGGACTCAGAGGAAAAGACAGATAATAGTAAAAAGGGAAAAAAGGCTAACTGTGTTGTAACTAGGAAACATTCCATGCTAGAACTGTTAAAACTAGGGAAAACTTACAAGCAAGCAAGCAGAGAGCCCCTGGTCATGTGGCTTGTGAGAGTATGGGACATGGGAGCAAACGACGTCAGTCTAAGTCCTTCAGAAGCTTCACAGCTGAGTTATATAACCACCCATCTGTCCTTGCAATGTAGGCTGTTCAACCTAGGCCAATGCAGGGGGGAGCAGTCCTTAGTGGGGTGGCTAGTTAAAGGCATTAAAGATACATTGTTGTCACCAAGGGAGACTAACATGATTAGCAGAAGCTGGAGGACTATAAAGGAGGGGCAAGCATTACTGAGAGAACTAGGTATGAGAAAAGCAATATATAATGTCCAGTTCACTGGGCCAGATAAGACTGAGTTCACCAGAGATATGAAAAAAAAAAAAAGCCTAATTCAACTGGGATCTTGAGAATGGTATGGTGGCTTTAATGGTTTTACTAAGCCCTTTGATGGGGCAGGATCTTTGTAAAGTGAGAGAGGCTTTGGCAAATCTAAATGATTCTGACCAGCATGTAAAAGGTGCCTGACCAGGATGTAAAAGGTGCCTGTAAAATAATAACACCCTATAAGAGATATAAAAAAGACCAGACCAAAGACATGGTCTACTTGGGTTACTCAAAGACAAATGTGGCAAGACTTATGTCAAGCACAAATCCGCAGGGAAAAAATTGATAGAAAACCAAATTCAGCACTAAGGCGTTTCTGGAAGGTTTTAAAACCAGAAGAACAGTTTACAAAGGACATTCGAAGGATAACAACTGCACAAGGGGTGGTTAAGAATCCCCAAGAATTAAATAAGATGCATTTCTCTTCTGATAAAGGCTATACTAGGGGTGGAAGCAGGTTTTCCCACCAAGTTCTCCCCCAGCAACCTGGTGCAGTCAATGGGAAGATGACAGATGTGGCTACAGTCAGGAGGCAGACCCAGAGCCTGTCTGACTCTGGAACCAACAAGTGCAGCGGGGACAGAAGCCCCCTGCCTCATTAGCCCAGTGCAGGGTCAGACAACTGGAGCCAACACCTGTAAATGTATTAACCAAATTAATGTCTCGTACCCATGCTATGGTACCTAACAAGGATCTATGAGGAAAACAGTTAATACGAATGGACAAAACGTTTCCATGCTTTGTGATTTAATATACATTAACCTTCCTTCAAGTGTTTTACAGATGTGAAACCCATTTGAAAGATACCCGAGAAGCAAAGGCCAGCCATAGCTGCAAGATTCTTGGGAGTTTTATGGTTGGGTAAGATAAAGACAGAGACTTCCAAACTATACAACTGTTAAGAAAATCTACAGTACCAGGGGTACTATGAGCTGTTGGTGAGAAAGAGATCCTAGAGGTCCTCCAGTTAACCAAGGCTATTGCCACTAATGTTGGTTGTACACTAGAAAGGTAGGTAAGGCCATGTTGCTGAGGACACTGAATGTTGTGAGCACAGGAGAAGAAGAGATGGAACTGAGACTAAGCCAAAAAACTCCATGCCACTGGCTGGATGACATTCATATTGATGTGGATGGTTGGGTAAGAAATGATCCCCTATAATTCTTCTCAATGATGGACCCTGCATGCTGCACACTATGGACATGCCAAGCAATAACTGCAATTGCAATAATAGCTTGACCAACACACGTACAACTGACAAATTTCTAATTGGATAAGACCTGCTCCTAGGGGTGAAACACACATCTGGTGCTGTAGACCAGGCCAACACCTTGCGTCCAGACAGGCTACAGGCCCTAGTGGAGAAGCCATCATGAGTATATTGTTTAATGAGTATAGTACACCTACTGGAATATCTTCTAGGCATTTGTATTTATAGTCATGTTTAAATGTGTATTTCCTTCCACTTTTCTTTATAGTAGAAGAAACACCACTGAGATAGATCAGTGGCTACAGCCTAAAGGCAACTAATGGGGAGGCCCAATAAGCCACTATCTCACCATGCTACAAGAGAGATCGCCCTACATCTATCACCCCCTCCAAGGCTCAGGGACTTTAGTGGAAGATGGAGGGGAAGATTGTAAGAGCGGAGGAAAGGGGTGGAGTGTCTCCCAATTGGCTAGTTTCTCCAATGGGCGGGGTCTGACTCAGAGTGTGGACTATGAAGGGGCTGCTTGAAGCCATCTTGGGATAGAAGCAGGGAGCCTTAGGTAGCGCATGTGGTGTAAGAAATGCACAGCCAGCCACAGCAGCTCAAAGACAGAATGGACTGACTCTTGTGGATCTGGGGCAAGATCACTGGCCCCTGTGGCATGAGCGAATGCTAGTGGGGACTATGGTAATCATGGCACAGTCTGCTGAGCTGTGCCACCAGAGGTGCGGGACTAGGCACTGGGTACTCATTCCTTTGTAAGTTAATAGATGCCGGGCGTGGTGGCAGATGCCTTTAATCCCAGCACTCGGGAGGCAGAGGCAGGCATATCTCTGTGAGTTCAAGGCCAGCCTGGTCTACATGGTGAGTTCCAGGACAGCTGGGGCTACAGGGAGACCCTGTCTCAAAAAGACTAAAAAACAAATAAATATAAAATGAAATAAATAAATGCACATAAAATATATGGTTTGCCTGATCACGCGGGAAACCCAGAGGGAATTTGGGTGACAGTATCAAACTGCCTGTTAAGTACATATCTATATACCCATAGATAGTGCAATTTTCAACCCTCATCAGAGACACTTATTTTCAAAATGGAAATGATTAATATAGAGAGAGTGCAGATAATGAGTAACTATAGGGTGCTTGTCCCTAAATGAGGCATCTGTAGCATACCCCCCACCCCCCATGGCTCAGGGAACATTGTGGAAGTTGATGGAAAGACCTAAGAGCCAGAGACCAAGGAAGATGACTGCAAAACTGTCTTCTGGTCATGGCAGCAGGTGCACTCTTGAACTTACAGTGTCTGCTGTTGCCTGCAGAAGACCTGTGCAAGAGCAAGTCATTCATCACTCCAACATAGATGAGGAAAGGACTCATGAAGTCCCACCCCTGGCTTGGGAGCTTTGACAGCTAAAGGCTGCTGGGGGAGGAAGAGGAAGGGAAGTGGCCCCTGTTAGGTAGCCCATGTTCCAGTGGTTGGCCCTACACCCATATACATAGCTCTAATTGAATTCAGCAAGTTCAAGTTGTGGGGTGAATATAATCAAAATATATTATATACATAATGATAGTCTAGAAGAATGAATTAAATAGACAGATAATCAGAAAAGAATTAAGTGTGAAAGCATTCCCTCTCCAGACTTGTTTTACCTTCAAATTGCAGAAATAATTTGCAACACAAGAACCTACCCAAGCTGCTTTCTGCCAAATGATTTCCAGCCTAAATACTTGCAGACTCCCTCCACAACTTTTTAAAAATATTTTATTTATCATTTTCATTTTATGTATATGAGTGTATTGCCTGCATGTACGTAAGTGCACCCATGTCGTGCAAAGACTGCAGAAGCCAGAAGGGGGCATCAGATCCACTGGAACTGGAGTTACAGACAGTTGTTAGCTGCCACGTTGAGTGTGGGGAATTGAACCCAAGTCTCCTGGAAGAACAGAAGTAGTTCTTAACCACTATGCCATCTCTCCAGCCCCCCTTCAAAACTTTTTAAAAATCAGTGTAGTGACCATGTCTCAAAAAGACCAAAAAAAAAATCAGTGTAGTATTTCATCCATTTTCTTCAATCTGGTAAACTAGTGCTGTGAAGTACTTGTTTCCCTTAGTCTCATCTGCATATAGCTTCCAAACTTTTAATTCATGGACTTTCACACAAGGTTTTATTGATTGACATACTACCATTCAATACGCATAATATAGCAATTCATGTGCACCATTCATTATATTTCATTCCAACAAATATTTACTGAGCATAATGCTGTATGTCAAAACCTATGTTCAGGGCAGAGAGCCCTCTAGAAGGAAGAATAATGATCTTTGTCCTTGAGAGATATCAAATGGGTAAAATACTCTCACAGAGGTCTGATTTACTGATAGCATGGGACATGGGGAGTCAGGGACTTCAGAGAGAAGACTGATAAGAGATGTGGCCATGGAAGCATAGCGTGTAAGGGAGAATCCAGATACCAGCAGAACACACAGCTCAGATATATACCAAGCCCAGCCTCATGGCCACATAGGCAAAAACAGTTCATCCTGAATCACACAAATCATAAATGAAAGCCAAAACAAGCTTTACTCGGGTGAAATTAAACCAATCAATTGCAGACACATCAACTTCAAAAGCTCTACCTGGCCTTGGATGTTATTGTATAACAACCAAGTACAAAAATATCAAATATTTCTTCCTCTGTACTTCATAAACTTATAACTGCTGTAAAATGGGCTTAGGCTTTCTTGGTTTGAGATTTCCCAGTTTGAGAGCCAGCATTTTGTATATACAATAAAAACTTTTACAATTTTTTTCATTTGGAGTTTATTTGGGGTTTTGTTTTGTTCCAGTACAGTCCCACTGTGTAGCCCAGGCTGACGACCTCTAACCCAGAAGACAATTCTCCTGTCTTAGTCCCCCAAGTGTAGGGATTATGGGCGTGTCCCACCATGCCCAGGTTAACCTCCATAATTTTTCACTGTTAATCTGATTTTCTCTTTGAATATATATATGTATATATATGCAGATTTTCCATGTCTATATCTACTAATGAATAGTGAATTGAGTCAAATTTTGTTTCAGCTGCTCACTGGCTCGCATAATATTCAGCCAAAGCTATATAAGCATTTATAGCTATAAATATTACTATTAATCATTTATAAACATGAATTGGTTATACTTTGTAAAATTACTAAAACACATAGTATATATGAGGATTCAAGGCAGTTCTTTATAAGCCAATAACCAGAAAACAAAATGTTTCTTGTCAACAATTAGCAATGTCCTCTAAATTGAGGATGCCATGAAAGAATGGCATATAAGCAATTACTTAACCCTATGGAAAATTGGCTTTCATAGTCTATGAAAATGATCCCCAAAAAAGACTAAAATTTCAGCATGATAGAAACTGCACAAACCAAGCAGACTATCTCTCTTTTCCTTGACAACTTAATTTTCAACCCAGAAATAACTAATACAACATAAACATTCTTTAACCAATCCTCACAATCATGAATATAAGGATTTGTTGAGCAGGTCTCCTGAGAACCTGCAACAGTCAGTGGTATACAAGGAAGTCACTGGTGCTCTTTCAAAGCCCTACATTTTAAACTAATTATAAGAGAAACATGAATAAAGAATTTTAGTTCCTTATATTTACTTAGCAAATACCATATACCATCCTCTGTATGTGTGGGCGAAAACAAAGCTTGTTTAACCTTCATGAAAACTCCATAGCTATAAGCAGCAGTTCAGTTTTACAGGTGAAGCAGCTGGTTCACCAGAAGGTCACAAAGCTAGTGAGTGTTGAGGCAGAATTTGAAATGACATTCTCATCACTGTCCCTGTGAAATGTTACCCATGATGACGGTAATTCTAAACTTGATTAAGGAGGGAAGCTTGCAAGTCTACTGTGAGATGCTAAGAGAAACAAAGAATCTGGGACATGAACAACTAGTGCCTGATGGGAGGAAAAGGAGCCTTCAAACTAGGTGGCTGGATGATTGTTATATGACAAATGTCTAGGTATGTAACTAGTAGAGAGAGACCAAGAAAGACAGAGGGAAATGGGTGCATAGATAGTAAGGGAAGTAGGAACGGAGGAAGGCAGAAAGAAAAAGCAAGGCAAAAAACTAGGATTGGGAGAATGGGTTACCATCTATTACTGACCTAATCTGCCTCCCTCCCAAATTTATATTGAAGCCACCAAACTCTGACTATGCATAATGTGACTGTATTTAGAGATAAAGCTTTAAATAGCTGATTAAGCTAAAATGAATTCACTAGGGTGGACCTAAATCCAGTTTTACTTTTGTCCTTATAAGAAAAGGAGATTTCGGTTCACATAGACACAAAGGATGCTCTGGCATGGAGGAAAGACCAAAGGAGGACAGTCAGAGAAGATAGTGACCCACAAGCCAAAATGAGGGGCCTTGGGACTAGCCAAATCTGCTGATGTTTTGTAACATGCATTATATTAGTAAACTGACATGTGCTGTTTAAGGTCATTGAAGGCAGACTCTGGGAGCTAAGAGATCCCTCTTGTCCCAGACTCCAGCATGTTTATTTCAAGTGTTCTCCAAAACTCTGTCCTTGGCCAGGATGACGCCCTAACTGTTGCAGGGAGAAAGGAAAACAGCAAACAACTAAGGTATTAAAAAATGTGCACTTGAGAACAACTTAAAAGGTAAACCCCATTTCCCACTGAGATTACTGTTGTTTTTCCCATAGCATAAAAGTGCCTGCCGTGGGAATAGGAAGCTGGAAGCTCATCCTCGGAGAGCTCACTTTGCTCTGTCTGGAATCAGGCAGGAACTCCAGCATGTCAGTTTCAGCAGGGCTTTCTCCCCCCTTTCTGCTGGATGTTAAGTGCCTGATTTGATGAAGTTACTTTGGCTTGCTCTCCTAAGTGGGATACTTGTCATTTCTGCTGGATGTTGTTAAGTGCTCAATTTGACAATGTTTTACTATCTGCTACTTGCTATTTGTTCTTTTACTTTTGTTTGCTATATGCTTAATAAACCAACAAAAACTAAACAAAAACTACAGCTATCATAGATCATTCTTTTATAGAACACACTCCCAGCCTTTAACTTTCAGCCTCCAGAACCACGAGAAAATTAATTTCCATTGTTTAAACCAGACAATTAGGATAATCCAGGAGACTAAAACATCATCAAAACCAACAAAAGAGGGAGAGGAGGAGAAAGTAATTAATAACAGCAGACCATAAAAGGGTTACTCTGATCAGACCAGAAAAGGGTTATTCTGCTGTCATTAATTTTCCATTCAAACTACCATAACTGCATATTCATATATGTTCAATTTGATTCTAGCTATCTACTTTTGAGATTTCTTTGATTTCATGTGTCTGACCAGAACAATACTTATTCATGTGGGAGGGAGAGGTTTAGCAACCTCTTTTCCAAATGGATAACCATTGTTTCCAGCTCCATTTCACTACAGTGACTACCCCTGTCATCACCAAGCCCTCATATTGGTACAGAACTATTTGGAGCAGTTTTCATTCCATGGGTGAACCTACACTAGTTGCAACAGTACACTGCTAAAATAACATCGTCGTAAATTCTTATATTTTGGGAGACAAACCATCTTTCCTTGCTCTTCTTATTCAGAAATATTCTAATCACTATTGACTGTTTACACACAAAATTTTCATCAATGCCTATGGAAAACCCTTTGAGGATTTTTTTTTTTAGTCCTTCCACTGAATCACTGAGTGTGTGCATATGTGTGTATGTGTCTGTGTCTATAAATATGCTCTCAAGAAATGATAATAAAATTTTCTATAACTGATCTATCATATATTTAATGGAAGAAGTAAAACTTTACCCACACCCTTCTAGCTGGAAATGTATTTTAAAAGGCCATACAACAACAGTACTGCAACTCTGGATTAGGAGACCTGCTGTTTCCAAGTATGTCCATGTTGAACACACATTCTGACTCAACACCTTCACTGTTCTCACCTGCCTGCACCCAAAGCATCAGGGCCTCAGTAAAGGTCTCCCCAAACCCCTACTTTTTGATGTCTCCAGATCTGCCTCCATCTATCTCTTCTGAGACTGAAATATCCTCCAGCTTCCCCCATTCCCCTCCCTGCTGGACTCCTACCAAGCATTTGATTTCTACATGAGACCAACAGAATCTCTTGTCTTTGACATAGAACAATGGAAATCAACTATGATTTTCCTGGATGTCACTGGCTACTGCATAGGATGAGCTGCCAGGAAACATTATCGGTTTTATTTAGGAATAATTCAGATGAGACATGAACTTATTGAGCCAAATGCCACAATCACTGATGTCAGTTGTATTTATGCTATAGAAATCTGAAGTGAGATGATAATAAAAATTATATAAATCCTTTCAAGTGTCACAAATCATATATAAGTGGATCTTAAAAGGCCTACCATTTTTCATATCGAAGAATGACAAAAGTGTTAATTATGGTCCTTATCAAATATGATGACACTTTGTTATTCTTAATATTGAATTATTTAATTTCGAATTTATTCAGAACAGAAATACCAAAGCATTTGCTAAGGCTTGTGTGTAAGTTTCTCATCAACGATAACATGGACAGCTGCAGCTCTTTAGCACTCTTCTTAAGGTAGAATATGAAGGATGTACAGCTGAGGAAGTAAGGAGATACCTTAGCTTGATTGCTGACAACCTTTGAAGGGCTTTTGACTTGGTTCCTAAGTTTGCAAGCCTGAGACATGGTGCATCTTTTTCTTTCCTCCCTGTGCAAAGGGGCACCTGCAGAGTTCTAGGCTCTCAGCTGGAGAACTGGAGTCATATGGTAGAAAGCTCAGAACAATAGCTTATAAAGAGCAAACACTTCCAAGTCCAGATGACCTCACACTGCAGCTCGTGCCCAAGGAAACAGTGGGATACTACTTCTAAGCCTCCTTTAAAACTCATCAAGCTTTAGTTCCCTACATTGTCCCATGTCTCCTTCACTCTTCTATTACCTTCTGGTTCTCTATATCACATCGCTCCCTAGAATTCCTTCTCTCTCTTCACTGTCTCTTCTCCCTACTCTACCCTAAACACTCTGATACAGACTCAAGCCAACCTATAGGCATGCTTTCACACCCCTTCTTCTTCAGGCAAGATAAATCTTTAGGAGTCAGGAGAGGTTAGGATATATTTTTCCCACTGAAAGAAGCACAGAATTAGAAGTGTGTCCTTTTATAAAGCCAGCTGAGGGTATCAAAGAATCCCATTGGTCTTCCTAATGATAACAGGAGCTTGTCTTTCTCAAAATAGAAGATTTCATTTTTTCTTATTTGCAATAAACAGGTTAGAGGCCCACTCAACTTTTCTTAAGATAAGCAATGCAGCTCAGCTTTACAACTAAGCCTTTGTCTTTACCCCCAGGTTGCCTCAGTGAGTTAAAGTCCAGCTCTGGCAGGCAATTTATGGAGAACTAACCTGCCTATCATGTTTCTTATCTATAAAATGTGTTAACAATAGTACCTATAGCCCAAGTCCTTTTGAGAATTAATTGTATATAAAGTGTTTTGAAGATAAAACACCCGGGAAGAAACTGATTGAGAAACAGGCAACACTTTCATAAGGAGCAAAATTTACCATTCTACAAAGAGAGACAAAAGACTCAAAGGGAAAGGCATGCTCTCTCATGGGAAAAATGTTAATTCCTCAATGTAAATAATCTCTCTATATCGCATAACTCAAGCACTTAGTAAGTGAGAGACACAGAATACAAGAGTTCTTGATTCCAAGAGGAAGTCTCAGCTATCCCTGCTGCCCCTATGGTGAGTTGCAATGGGTGGAAACAAAAATATGAAATACTGAGAAACAATACAGAACAAAATTTCAAGACTGGACATGCGAGGTTCCACAGAAACAAATTAGAAGGAGCTGTGTATCAGTAGGGTGAGACTTGGGAAGCTCTACCTGAGAGAAACTCCACAGCATCCCTAGACCAAAGAGAAAGACCACAGAGGGACTAGGCTGAAGGTAGCCTGGGGACTCTGCCTACTCGCACACTGTCCTAGCAAAGGCATCAAGATGTGCACAGAAGAATGCCCAGCACTGCTCCATAATCCTCACCACCTTGTCTCCACCTTGCTACAGCCTCCTACCCATGTCCTCCTCCCGCATTCATCATTGATCTAGGACTTCCAATGACCCTCATTACACATGCCTCCACTCAGTGATGAGATTTCATCCTTACAAACCTACTGTCAGTTGAAAATATTATAGATCAAAAATACATTCACCACAGCCAGTCCACCAGCCATCTTAGCTCAGGAGGTAGCCTTCTACAGAGTGCTGTTCACCCTGGTTAATCCAGGGCTGCCTGGGAACTGCATCTTTACCATAGGATGATAGGACTAAGACTTTAAATACAGAACATTAGAGACCCAAAGAAGAGAAGAGACAAAAATGAAGAAAAAATAACTGATGGCCAAAAAAATACTCTGTTCAAATAAATTCATATTTTGTCAAAAGCAATAAACCACAAATCCAGTGAGCATGGAGAAAAACAAAGAAAACCACATGTAAGGATATCAAAGTCAAGCTGATGAAAGCCAAAAGAAAAGAAGTCATAAAATAGCCAAAGAAAAAGGGCACTAACAAAACGAATGTGTAGTGACAGCAAACAGCATTGTTTGCTGGAGGAATTGCCAGAAGTGTGTGAGGAAACTTTCAGAGGGAGGACATGGGGGGATGTGTGTGTAAGTGTATATGTGTATGTGTATGTTGGGGGGGGAGCTTCAATAAACTGTTAAAACTCAGGGCATGTTTTCAGACATTTGTGTTCTGTGATTAATGTTTCAGCTTAGACAAAGAAGGGTGGCAGAAGAAAGAAAGGGCAGGATAAACAAGTAAGTGGCATGGGCAGAGCCAGGAGAGCAGGGGTAGGGTTAAGAGCAGTCAGCGTTTTTACCTGGGTGACAAGAAGATCCACAAGGCAGATCATGGGATCTTCAGCCTTGCTGCCACAAGAGCTACTTGCCCAGGTCACCTCAGCAGGTCTCTGGATGTGTGCCCTGAGCACATGTATTTCTGCAGCTCCCAAGTCCCTCAATGTACATCAAGTGTTCCTAACCTTTGGACCAGACCAGTTAGACAGCATCTCTGTTCGAGTTTGTTTCTCCATTGCTGTGGCAAAATACTCTGACCAATACCAACTTGGGGAAGAAAAGAGTTTATTTGGTTTACGTCTTCTAGGTTCATCAGAGAACCCAAGGTGAGAACTCAGGGCAGAAACCTGGAGACAGGAGTTGAAGCACAGGCCATGGAGGAACGCTGCACACTGGCTTGCTCCCAGGCCCATGCTCAGCCTGCTTTCTTACACAATACAGAACCTGCCCAGTGGTTGCACCGCCCACAGTGGGATAGGCCCTCCCCCATCATTCAACAATCAAGAAAATGCCCCACAGACATGGCCACAGGCCAGTCCAATGGAGGCAATTCCCCAACTGAGGCTCCTTTTACCCAGGTATGTCAAGTTGACAACTAAAGCTATCCAGCATAATCACCCAACCTAACTGATTCTCAAAATAGACCCACGACTCAGAGGGCATCTCCCCACTTGCCTAATCATCAGAATCACTTTAAATCTTTAACTTTGGTTTCAGGAAGCCTGAGACAATGTCCACATTCATCTCTTGCAGCTGCAAAAGAAAATGTCCACATCTAACAATAGAAAGGTATTCTCTCACAGTCTAGAGACCAGGAATGAGGCCAAGGTGTCTTGTTGTAACTGCAGGGGCACACTGCTTCAGGAGGCTCTCGGAAAGAACACTTTCCTGCCTTATCCAACTTCTGGTGACTCCAGGCAGCCCCTGGCTGTGACTGTCTCGCTGCCCCTCTACCTCCATAGTCACAGGGCCTTCTGCTCTAGATCACCTCATCACTCCTCTTCTAAGAACACCTGTCATTGGATTTAGGGTCCACCCATATGACCCTGGATTATGTGACCATCTTAAAAACCTTAGTTATATCACAAAAGTTCTTTACATTCATGGAGTTCAAATATGAGGGCTCAGGCATGTGTTTTGGAACGAGCAACAGCTCAGTCTATGACAGTTGAGAGAACCTAATGATCTACAATGAAATTCTCAAGTAAGGTAGAAGATGGGGAACCACTGGGCAAGAGAAAGAATGTTTTCAAGGACAGCTCATCAACAACCACTGTTCCTTCATTCTTTTCTGCAGTTCATTTCTGACCTGAAAATATGCTGTGCTCTGACTGGGCACTAGAGCCTTGGTAAAGATTCAATAGACACATGGGGAGATAGCCATATCTAAACGCTGTGGCTCGAGGCTGCACTGAGCAGCTTTCTGCAGAACTGTCCAAGCGTGTGTTACTCCCTTCCCAGCCTAGGGCTCTGGGATCTGCTGCCATCTGCTCGCACCATATCTGGAGTAATTTAATAAGAACTGACACCCAGAAGGTAATTGTTTCAGGAGGATATTTAATCTGCTGAAGAGGTAAATTATTTGACTCTCCCTGGTGAAAGCAAAAAAAAAGATGCCCTTAATGCTGCTTTTACCAGGCTCCCTAGATGTCTGAAGGGAAGTGGAGAGCAAGGTGAGGCCAAGGACTCCAGGCCCAGCTTTCTCCAGCTGAGCAGTTGTGTGTTCCAGGCCAAAACACTGACAATATTCTGAGTGTTGAAAAAGAGAGAATGTATATTGGATTTTTTCCCCATCTGTGAGGGAATACATGTCAAAGCAACTTAAGGGAGGAAGACTCCAGTTTGGCTGATGGTTTGAGGGGATATATGTATATCATAGCCACAATGGATAGAGGCAGATGGTTTCACAGCAGCAGGACCATGTGGTTGGTACGCCCTACTCCCTTCCATTGTGGAAGGACAGTAGGGGTAGAGAGCAAAACACACACACACAGAGAGAGAGAGAGAGAGAGAGAGAGA
>NW_008353490.1:4289840-4299773 GCF_000622305.1 Nannospalax galili
GCCCGCCCTCGTGAAAGACGAGAAGGGGTAGAGAGCAAAACACACACACACACACACACACACACAGAGAGAGAGAGAGAGAGAGAGAGAGAGAGAGAGAGAGAGAGAGAGAGAATCCTTGGTACTGCTGAAAATCATTAGATATGCCTCCAATGTCCCACCTGTAAAGGCTCCACAACCTCTCAAAACAGGCCACCAACTGGAGACCAAGTTTTCAGAAACATGAGCCTATGACATCTCACATTCAAACTATAACAGAGCATGTTCTTACACAGTTTGACCAAAAAAAGTTTTGAAAAAAATGGTAAGAATTTTGTAATGTGTAAGTAAATAGAAATTTAGGAAACTGCCCCCCAAATCTTAACACTTATAGATGCTCATTTGCCCCCATCATAGCCCATAAAACCAGGAATGGTAGTACTCCCCAAAAATTGTATTTCAGCATAACCTGGCTGACCAGACATAGTCTGGGTTAGAAGCAAGCAAATCAGCACAGAACAGCTCAGCTGTGCATCTGCTAAAGTTAAACACAGTGAATTTCCTATTTGAAAATGTAATCCAGCCCCCTGTTCACCTTAATGCCTTTGACAGCTGTCACTCTGAAATGCTTTTCACATCACTGCAGAAGGAAAACCCCAAATGTGGTTTTTCTGCTTACCTGAGACAGATTTTGGGAATACCTTTTGATTCTTTATGTAAATTATGGCATTATAAAGTACTCATAGAAATGAATTGTTCATTACAATTCATAGGAGACCATCCTTCAAATTTGGGCAAATTTTCAGCATAAAAAGGAAGATTGGATGTTTGATGTGCTAAAAAGGTTTAGCTTAATTACATCTGTCTTTTGGTCAAAATAATTTACATAACACAAAGGAAATAAATCCCCAACTCTGAAGCATTTTATGAAATAATCCAAATACTTTATTCAGATTCTATTGAGCAGAACTATTTGGAGATTAAAGCTTCTTTGCATGTCTTTTTAAAACTGTGCCTATCACTGGAAAGGAAAAATGTTCTCTTTTTGCTACAAAATCTTTTCTCTCACACTGTGCTGTGTACAGCTTTTCCTTTAATAATAGTTTCTTCTCTCACTGATCTTGCTTATCACTAGCATTTTCTTTGGAGGAGTTCTATCTGCTCTATGATTATTACCCCATGTGAGGAAACTTGAGTACATGGTCTCTGATGAATGGTGGAGCTGGAGAACAGAGGGCTGTGATCCCACTTTTTACTCTGTACTGGACATGAGACCACGGTCAGGACCAACAGAAGCAGGGGGTGCTACCTGTGCTTCTCTTCTGTGTATAGTTACATGAGCATTAAAGAATCAGTTATGGGGCTGGAGAGATATCTCAGCAGATAAGAGATCTTGTTGCTCTTCATTAGGACTTGAGTTCAGATTCCAGCACCCAAAACAAGCAGCTCACAACTGCCCATAACTCTAGCTCCAGGGAATCTGATACCCTCTTCTGGCATCCAATACCCTTGTCTGGAGCCTACAGTCACCTTCACACATGTGACATACATTCACACATATACACATATATACACACACAAATAAAAATAATAATAAATCTTTAGAAAAAGAATAGCTTATTAAATAACCAGCATTCTTCTTCTTTCAAAAGAGAAATCTTCTAAGAAATCTTCTTTTCCCTTTTGCTTATTTATTTATATTCTTATTCTTTGACAAATTCATGCATGTAGATTATGTATTTTGGTCATTTTTACCTCTCCATTACTCTCTCATTCCCCTTCCACTCCTGATGAACCTCTTATTTCTTCTAAGAAAACGTAAGACTATCTTGAAAATAAAGATAGTCTTAGTCTACTGTCTTGGTCAGTGTTTGTTTTTGTGTGTTTGTTACTGATATGAAACCTGAGCAAACTTAAAGAAAGAAGTAGATTAACTTGGAGTTCCAAAAGTTTCAGTCCCTGCTTGTAAGGAAGCTGTGACAGAAAAAAGAGCAATTTACATCATGGTGGACAGGAAGTAGAAAAAGAGAATAACTATAGCATTAGATGCTACACAGATCAATAGCTGACAGTGATGTCATGCCCCAGAGACAGGTGTCCATGTAGATGCTGTGGTCAGTTACATAGTGCCCCTCAACATTCAAATTCACTTGGGGTCATAGAATATAAGTAGGGTCTGTTTCCTAGTTACTGTCTTTTGCTGTGAAAAAACACTCTGACCAAAACCAACTTGGGGAAGAAAAGATTTATTTGGCTTACACATCTCAATCACAGTTCATCCTTGGGGGAAGGCAGGGAAAGAAAGTGGAGGTAGGAACTGAAACACAGACCATGGAGGAATGCTGCTTACTGGCTTGTGCCTCTGTCCTGTGCTCAGCCTGCTTTCTTCTACAATCTGCCCAGGGATGGCACTGCCCACTGTGATCTGGACCCTCCCACATCACTCAAAAATTAAGAAAATGCCTCACAGACATGCCTATAGGTCAATCTGAAAGAGGAAATTTCCCATTTGAGGCTCCTTCTTCCCAAATATGTCAGGTTGACAACTAAAGTTATCCAGCACAGTCTGTAAAGAATGGATTAAGGTAAGACTGTAAATAAAATCATACTGAATTTTGTGGCGCTACATCAATGGCAGAATCTTTAAAAAGATAGAAAAGAACACCAATAAAAGAAGGCCATGTAAAGATGGAGGGAGAGAATGGAGTGATGCATATACAAGCCAAAAGAAACCTTCAGAGGGACTGTGGCCCTGATAAGGCCTTCACTTTGGACTTCTGGATACCAAAAACAGAATAGAATAAAATTGTTTTAACCCACCCAGTGCTTTGTTATGGTTGCCCTAGGAAACTAACACTGAAACAGAAACAGTGAATCCCAAACAGGGATGAGCTGGAAGCAAGGACTCATGTTTCACAAATGTCAAGGAGAGAGTAAGAGACACCATTCTCAGGGAAGCATATTCAGAGAGAAGAGCGCATTACAGTGATGGGTGGTGGACAAGCAGTTAATCAACCATTGTCCTGATGAAATAGGCAACTACATGAATAAACTACCACAGACAAAACACAGAATAGTTAGGAGAGTCAAGAAAGGGTTTTTGTTTTGTTTTAATTTATGTGTTTTTTGAGACTTTTGTACATGTATACAATGTATTTTTTAGTGTAGCTACTCCCCTAACCATCATCCAACTTCTCCCAGACCCCCACTGATTCTAGTTAGAGCTGCCCATCTGTACATGGGTATAGTACCATCCACTGGAGCGTACCAGAGGCCACACCCCTAAAGAAAACCGACTCTCCCTCCCCGAGAAGCCATCAGTTGCCAGCAACTCTCAGCTTTGGGTAGGATCTCTTGGGCCCCTTCCCTAGCCATGCTGGAATGTTGACTGGCTTGATTTTGTATAGGTCTTGTGCAAACAGTCACAGATGCTGGGTTCGTGAGTATACCTGTTCTGTCATGTCCAGGAGACACTACTTCATAGAAGCCCTCTGTCCTAGTTTGTTCTTCATTGCTGTGACAAAATACTCTGACCAATACCAACTTGGGGAGGAAAAGGTTTATTTGTCCTACATCTCCCAGGTCGCAGTTCATCAGGGAGCCCAAGGTAGGAACTCAGGGCAGGAACCTGGAGGCAGGAGCTAGAGCACAGGCCATGGAGGAATGCTGCTTACTGGCTTGCCCCCTTGGCCCCTACTCAGTCTGCTTTCTTACGCAACACAGGCCCACCTGCCCAGGGGTGGCACCACCCACAGTGGTCTGGGCCCTCCCACATCACTCATCAAGAAGATGCCCTTCAGACATGGCCACAGGCCAGTCCAATAGGGGCACTTTCCCGATTGAGGCTCCCTCAACCCAGGTGTGTCAAGTTAACACTAAAGCTATCCAGCACACCCTCCTTATCTCCTTACCTTTGACTCTTGCAGTTTTTCCTTTCCCCTCTTTTGAGATGTTCTCTGAGTCTTGCAGGGTGGAGCTTCATCGACAATCTTATTAAACTATGACTTGCATGCTACAGTAACAATATGCCCATTGATTCAATAGTGGCATGAATGTTATGGGGATAACCAAATAGCTTTCTGACTGAATTTAAGGCCCACTTCCCAGGAGGAAACTCATACCTGGTACTGTAAACCTGGTCAAGAACAGATAGTTCCAGAATTCATACATCCTAGGGGAGAACCTACTAAATGAACATAGCATCCAACTGCCTTCTAAATACTTACCCTTATATCTATAGATTATTGCACTGCTCACCCCTCATCACAGAAGCTTCTTGTTGAAGCAGACACAATTATCACAGAGTCATAAACTGTCAAGGAACAGAGAATACATGGCTGTGTAGTGCTCTGCTCAGCCCCAAACAGGAGATCAAGAAAGGCTTTTTTTAAGGTAGAAAATACCTTGTTATGGTTTGAAGGTACCTGAAGACACACATACTTGCTCTAAGACTTATAGTAGTTATGAAATCAGTGGTTAAAGTGTCTTGATCAACAAACAAAAATCAATTTACATTTTTGACTTAAGTCAAAATTATTGGTTTCATGAAACCAATAATTGAGCCCAATGAATGGTCACAAGGACTGTAGCCACCTTAAGAAATATATAAAAGCTGCTGGTGTCTCATGTGAGCATTGGCTTGCCAGAAAGTATTGTTGGCTCTTTCTTTCAGTTGTGGCCAATGGAACACCAGGGATCTGGAAAAGCTGGTAACTCCTGGCACCACAAGAAAGAGCTTTGAAATATAATGTTGGTCTAGTATGTTCTGTGAATGTATTCCAGCAACTTTATACAATCATAATACCCTACTGTACTTGTTTTAGTTTGGTTTGGTATTTGTTATTGTTATTGTTGGGGTTTTTTGTTTTGCTTTGTGATGCTAATGATAAATCCAGGAGTTCACACATGCTAGGCAAACATTCTATTCCTGAGCTGCACCCTCATTTCTGTCCCCTGATTTTGAGTGACATGTGGCAAGGTAAAATTTTATGAGATGCCTCATAATTCTTATGCAAGGAAATTTGGCTCTGTAATTGAAAATCCAAATCAGCAAAAGGAAAGAAGAGTTATTATTGTGAACAAACATGGTAGGCTTCCTCCTAAATTGGGGTGAGGAGCATTGGGGTGAGATGACCCTGAGTAGGTAACCATGAACAGAATGTTCCCAAATGGAGACATAGCCTGGTGTGGGTACAAAAGCCCAAGAACATGAGAAGAGCACCAGGGTGGCTGAGAGGCAGTAAAGCCCAAGCAGTATAAGTTGTCATTTGTGAACAGGACCATAAAGCCCGGGCAGACAAGGATGGAGAATTACATTCAGAAAGGACTGTAGGGAAACTTGCTATAGCTCAAGTGGGTGTAGAGTGTGTGATGGCTTGAATGAAAAGTATCTCCCGTAGGCTTCAAGTATTTGAACACTTGGTCAGCTGGTTGTGCTGTTTGGAAAGGGTCATAGAACTTTAGAAGGTTCCTTGCTGGAGGAAACATGTCTCTGGGGGTGGGCTTTGAGTTTCATAGCCTCATCCCACTTTGAGCTTCCTGTCTCTCTTCCTGTGCATGTTTGAGGATGTGAGTGCTCAGCTTTCTGCTCTGGCCACCTCTGCCTTCATGCCTCCTCACAATGATGGACTCTTATTCCTCTGGAATTGTAAGACGAATGAACGCTTCCTTCTGTAAGTTGTCTTTGTCATGGTGTTTTATCACAGCAACAGAAAAGTAACTAATATGGAGCTATATGAGGGGCTGTGGGGACACTGACCATACCTGGGGAAAGGGATAGATAGTCTTCGACAAACAGGAGAAGCCACCCTTCTTGCTGTTGGAAAAGAGAACTGTAAGTATGAAACAAGAATGAAACCTGTATTGCTGGGTTAGAATTATAAATATTCATGAGAACTCAGATCTGTTAAAACTAATAGTTATAGAAATATCACATTGCACATGTATATATTAGGAGAAATGAGTGATTCTTGGACTAGAGCAGGAAAAGTTTAAGAGCTGAAATTATCTTACATCAGAATACAAGACAGTGCTCAAAAAGTGCCCATGAAATACAACCAAATGTTAGGCAACCTGCACATGAAAGATAATAATGATAGCAGCAGAAAAATCCCATTGAGCTATCTAGGGACCCTGGTCCATGCTGATGCACAGAATGAAAGAGGAGATGAAAAGTCCAAAAAGGAAAGGGATGTCTAGTCTCCAAATACTGCCTGCAAATTCAGTACCTATTGTGAATGAAGAAAGTAACTTTCAGTTGGAACAGGGAGGCCTGGCAGGCACCACCAACCTCCAGCAGCCCCAGCAAATGGGGCAAATTGAAATTATGTGACCCAATGTAGGACCTAGTCCAACATTTGTGACATTTTTGCCAAAGATGCACACTATCATATGTGCCCCAGATGGAGAAGCATTCTATGAAATTACTGACTTGTGATGTCAGAAATATCAAGAGCCTCACCGTCCAAGAAAAATAAAACTGAAAAAAAAAATGCTCCAAAAGAAAGAGACTAAGACATTACTACCAAATGAACAACCTAATTTTAAACTGTGTTGTTTTATTATAACATTCAATAAGGGAACAACAGGCAAAATGCAAGGGAGTCAGTTTCAACTCCCTGATTCTAGTGACTGGAATGTGATCATGAAGATGTATTTTGTAGTTTACCAGGGCTGGTATGACAAAATAACAGAGCAGGTGGCTTAAAGTAGAGACTTGGAGACTAGGAGTCAGATCAAGGTGTTAGAAGGATTGGTTTCTTCTAAGGCCTCTCTTCCTAGTTTATACACAGTGTCCTCATATAGCTGTGTGTGTCTTCTGCGTCTTCTTCTTATAGGGACATCAATCACACTGAATTAGGGTCCACCTTAATGGCCTCAATTTTACCTTAACTACCTTTGAAGACACAGTCTCCACATATCGTCACCTTCTGGTATTTTGGGAGTTGAGACTTCACCACACGTGAATTGTGGGTAAAGCAGCTACAGCTCATCTGGTGGAAACAGGAGCACCCTCTTATACAGAGATTCATGTTGACAGATGTGGCAGTGTTGTGTATTATACCACAGCTCATTCTCAGATGTTTAAGAAAGAACTCTTTCACAGCCCTCACAACTTTTCTGTAAGGACATTGTTCCAAAGCCCTATTACAGAAAAGCAACCGTTTAGGGGGATTTACAATTTTTTGTCACAGGGTAGGAGAGTCTGCCACACTTTGTTAAATGACACAGCTGTTCTTTGGAGTCTCAGCTCTGAACTGACTTTGGTCCCGCCATCTTTCTCCAAGGTAAATGTTTCACTGTGCAAAGCATTCTTTGGGTGATCTATTGTGAAATGTTGGCATGAATTCTTAATATTCAGAAAGAAACCGATATTGGAAAGTATAAAATATTTACAGCCTGTTGTCTGTTCTGCCTTGCTGAAGGAAGATCCCATATACACATAAATGTTCTTCAGCTTTGGAGGACAGATGGTGAAAGTAATAAAAAGACTGAGGAATTAGAAAGCAGGGGCTGGGCATGGTGCCCATCAGAACATCGTTGCTGTGCAGACAAAGAATGTGAACTCACTCTGTGGTCTCAGTCCACCAGCTTCCATCCATCACTGCACTTAAATTCAGACACACCTACCTGCACATTGCCTGTTGCCCAGAGAAATGCCCCACTGGATGCATCATCATCTCCTGGGGCTACAGGACAAGGGTATGTGTTGTTGTGACACTGAATTTCCTCTCTGTCAGGAACATCATCTCCAGGCCTTACCTTCCTAGCCTGCTGATCTAGGAAGGGCCATAGCTCACCTGGGAGTTTCCCCTTCCTTCTACTTTCATTAGCCCCAGCTGACCTAACAATGACATTTTTCTGTCTTAGTATTTAGGTCAAGAGAGGCAACTATTACTCAGATATCTGGGTCAGGGGCTTCACAGAGCTGCTCACCTTTCAAGGCCCCCAACAGCCTGAGGCAGTAATCTTCTTAGCAACTAAGGAACCCCCATCTGCGTTGAGCCACACACACAACCCTCTCCAAACAAAGCAATTGGTCAGTTCACCTTAATTTCCCAACAAGACCCTAACAACTCCCCTTTTTCGGTCAAACACATCCTAGAAGAGGAGGCAATGTGTTGTTTCAGTTCAGACTGGTTTTGAGTGCATGTGCAATATGGCAAAATGTGTCCTCTGAGTGAACTTTTAGAGAAAAATTTCTGTGTACTATCTTATGCCTATGTATGACTGAGCACATATATGATTATGATGCAGGAAACATGGAACCTGGAGAGATGGCTCAGCAGTTACGAGTACTGGCCGTTCTTGCCGAAGACTTGGTTTCAGTTCCCAGCACCCACATGGCGGCCAACAACTGTATGTAACTCCAGTTCCAGGCTCTGACACCCTCTTCTGGCCTTCACAGCCACTGCATTCATGAGTGAGCTTATGTACATGTAGGCAAAACACTTATAGGCATATAAATAAATTATTTGAAATAAAATAATGGCATCTTTTTATTTTTTCTTCAATGTGTATTTGTATTGATTTTTGTGCATTTCATATAATATATCTTAATCATATTTAGACCCCTCCCCTATCTGTATCCCCCCCATGGCCCACTCACAGGATTTCATGCATTCTGTTATATATGTCAAAGCCTATTAAGTCAGGTTTGTGTACCCAGATGTCTCTCAATGTGTGTTCATACACTGGAGCCTGATTAATTAAAATAAAATGCAGGAAACAAAGGCTTACATAACCCAAGCCTTTCAATCATAACAAAAAAAACATCTACACATTGCCCCTAGAAACCAATTCTTCCTCCTCCTCCTGGACCCACCATAGAGCCCTAAGAAGGAACCTGAGGCTCTTGAACAAATTTTACTCAGAGCCAGTTGCTCTCTTGTTGTGTATTTACTCTGTACTTGTGTAGGGTAGTTGCATTAAGTGTTTACATGTTTATGTGTGTGCACACGGGTGTATGGAGGCCAGAAGTCAATGTTGGGTGTGCTCTTCTACCGTTCTCCATCTTTTTTTTGTTTTTGAGACAGGATCTCTCACTGAACCTGTATCTCACCAATTCAGCAAGAATAACTGGCCAACACACACCAGAGATCCTCCTGTCTGCATCTCCTCAGCACTAGGATAACAGGCATACCACCATGCCCAGCTTTTGACATGAAGCCAAGTCCTCATGCCTGCACAAGAAGCATTTTACCAATTGACCATCTCCCTAGTATATTCACTTTTGAATAAAATCCTTTGTTGCTTTGCTATTTGTATGTGCTTCTTCAATTCTTTGAATAAAATGCTAAGAATCCAGAAACAACGGGTCCACACAGCAGCCACCTGTAACGGGGAAGGACTGAGGCATTGTCCATACCCAAGTCTGCCATCAGAGTGCTCCCTCTTCTGGTTGCTCCTTGTCAAAAGACTTTCTCTATGAAAAGTCCCTAGTTTATTTAGGAGGTAATCCTGGAATGGAAAAGGAAAAGAAGACCAGGCCTGTCTGTCTCTCAAATGGGCTCTTGAAGAAACTGCAAGCCATGCCTAGCATTGTCTCAAGGGCAGGACATAGGCATGTGTTCTTAACTGTCCCTGTCACAGTTTCAAGCAGACTGAGACCTCCAAGAAGCAGAGACACACTCAGGTGATTCTCAACTTTAATGCCTCTGCTATCCTGAGGAGGCCACTTTTTCTGATTAAACTGGGGGAAATATTTCTTCTTAAGGTCATAGTGTTAAAAATTAATTAAAAATTAATTACAATAAAATTAAATTGAATAAATCATTTTACCATTACAGTCATTTGAACTATCTTCAAGCAGACTGAGACCTCCAAGAAGCAGAGACACACTCAGGTGATTCTCAACTTTAATGCCTCTGCTATCCTGAGGAGGCCACTTTTTCTGATTAAACTGGGGGAAATATTTCTTCTTAAGGTCATAGTGTTAAAAATTAATTAAAAATT
>NW_008353490.1:4300612-4303077 GCF_000622305.1 Nannospalax galili
ATAAACTGATTTGTTTTTACTCTTGAGGTTGTTAGAGGATTTGTTCCTCAGGGGTCCCATGGGCTTGGGAGGAGCCCCTGGCTCCTTTCTTTTACCAGCTCCATCCATGTGAGGATAAGTCAAAGGTCCTGCTCGACCATTGTTGGCTCCTCTTGGAAGCATGGAGGAAATGATTCCTCCGTGTTGACCCTCCTCTTTATAGACTGGACACTGGTTCAAGTCCATTTGGTGGGGTCTCCATGGCCTCCTTGATCAAGAGGACAGGTGACTCACCACAGTTACAGGACATTTGAGGGATGCTCATAGTCCCGTGGAACTTAATCGACCCAGGAGGGCAAGGAGCAAAAAGTGTCCTTTGAATCCCTCTGACTCAATTAGTATAGATCTCAAGGTATGTTTGTTAAACATCCAAGAAGGTTAGTTCCACCATTCTGGCATTTTTAATTACTGTGTGTCTTGCAGATAAATCTTGGGTAATGACCAGTTGGTCTCAAATAAACCTTATCTAGAGATATTTTTCTTGATCTTTTATGTATAATTTGTCAGTAGATTGTAGGAATAATATGGTTCCCTCTGGAACCATATTTTAAAAATATTTTATTTACAGCCGAGCATGGTGGCCCACACCTGTAGTCCTAGTACTTGGGAAGCAGAGGCAGGCAGATCCCTGTGAGTTCAAGACCCGCCTGTCTACATAGTGAGTTCCAGGCCAGCTTGGGCTACAGGGAAACCCTGTTTCAAAAAGGCCAAAAATTTTTTTTATTTACTATTTTTATTTTATAAGTATGAGTGTATTACCTGGATGTATGTAAGTGCATCTGGTCATGCAATTCCTGCAGAGATCAGAAGAGGGAGTTGGATTCCCTGAAACTGAAGTTTGGGACTATTGTTAGTCACCATGTGAGAATTGAACTCGGGTCCTCTGTAAGAGCAGCCAGTACTCCTAATTGCTGGGCCATCTCTCCAGCCCCCATTTTCAGTTTTAAACATTTCCTCAAGACTATAATCATACTTTCTGTTCTTTTACTACGTTTCCATATTCCTAGAGCCGGGCATAGTGGTGCATGCCTTTAATCCTAGCACTTGGGAAGCAGAGGCAGGCAGATCTCTGTGAGTTTGAGTCCGGCCTGGTCTACATAGCAAGTTCCAGGCCAGGAGGAGCTACAGGGAGACTCTGTCTTAAAAAGACAAAAACAAATGTTTCCATATTCCTTATTAACCAACATTGTACAAGAAGCCTATAGAATTTGTTTGGGTAATTAAAATCTTCAACCAAAGAATTAAAGATTGGAGCATGGGTTACAAGGTACACAATCTGGCAGAAGACCTTGGTGTGGGGAAAACAGGCTCTCCCACATTTCAAGTCACTCCACCTGGACCTGTCCCCCGGCTCCCACCACCTCAGGCAGCTCCAGGATCTACTCCCTTCCCCATCCCCAACACTGACATCATAAGAACATCAGCTAAGTGCTTTCTGTCATACAGAGATTTAGCACAGCACAGTTCTCTTCCCTGGCCCCTGTAAAGTCAGTATACCAGGTTTTGGCACTCCTGTGTTTTAAGAAAGGGAATAGCTTTAAAGTTTTTCAAGTCCTCAGTAATGAAGATGTTATACGTCTTCATGAGTATCTGTAAGATCCTTTTCAGCTTGCTGCATTACTCTTTAGCACCTACCTTGAAGCAACTGAGCCTTGATTCATGAAAGAACCAGGATAAATCCAAGTTCTGGAATTCAGACAGCTAGCAGACTTGAGAAGGGCAATTTGCTTTATCTTACATACCATTTTATTTACTTCTCTGAAGAAATACATATATGTCCACAAGAAATTGTAACTCAGAAGGACTCCACTCTTCTTGAAAGATTTCACCTTGGATTCTTCTAAAAAGCAATAGCCTTTGTTTGCTAAGTTTAATTATAATTTAATACTATGAAATATTATAAATAAACATACAAATGTAGAATATTACTTAAAAGATGTTCAACAACACAGAATGGTGAAAAGCTCAGGTTCCACATCTTCCCTTAACTGACATCCTCACAGTGGTATAGCAAGTGGCAGTTCACCTTTCCTAGGTGCCTTAGAAAATTCTAGGACAACCTGGAGGCTCATGGTCCCTTTCAGGCTTATGAGAACTTAGGTGAGTAGATGATGGGGGAGATGCCTTCCTCTATGGCATATTAAAGTGTGTGCTACAATGTGTTCTTTTTGAGGTTTAGAAAGATTATTTTGAACCACCGTGAAAGAAGTGTAAGGGTAGCATGCAGATAGGAAGAGGGCTTTCAAATAGAATACACAGATCACCCAGCCTCCACCTCAAGGTGGATGGGAGCCTGGACAAGTATCTCAGTGTGGCTACAGTAGGTAAGATGACTTCTGTTTGCTCTGCAGGTACCCACATATAAGGGCACCATTCCAATCACAGACAATCTTACTTTTATAAAATTTTATAATATTTTAATATAT
>NW_008353490.1:4303160-4327284 GCF_000622305.1 Nannospalax galili
CAAAATGTGATTCATTATAACAACTTTCTGATGATAGAAATAAAGAGTATTGCTCTGATGAGTTTGTGAGAGATAAATAGAAGACATGAAAGGCCATTTTGCTTTAATTTACAAAAGACTACACATCAAAAGATTTGGTCAGAAGAACAGAGCTTTGTGAATTTGTTATTCAATGAATTCTGACATTGTAGAAAGACAAAAACTAAACAAAATTAGATCATCAAAAGATGTTGCTCATATGAACTTACAGCAACGGTGACAGCATGCACAAGACCCAGGCAAACTCAATCAGACAAAAACCATCATAGAACTGGGGAAATGGGCAGGAGGCCCCAGCCTTAGCTGAGGAACTATTGGCAGCTGATCACTGCTAGGTGAGGGAGCATTGATCTTCTTTAAATGAGTAATGTTAGATAGGCTGATCAGGTTCCAATGGATAAACTCATGCCAAGGAACATCTGGGTACACAAACTTTGACTCAGTAGGCTTTAACATATATGACAGAATGCATGAAATCCTGTGGGTAGGCTGTTGGGGATATAGATAGAGGAGGGGTCCAAATGTGATTAAGATGAATTGTATGATATGCACAAAAATTCAATAAAAATTATACATTGAAAAAAAAAAGATGTTCTTGATACAAGATCTGCAACAACCCAGGCTTCAGCACATGAGCTTCCAGTCTAGTTCACCTACTGATGGTGAGCATCATGATGTTTAGAAAGAACCTACTAGTGTTATTAGGTGGCTGGGGAACTATAATATTCCATCTAAGGAATCTGGTAGGGATTACTCTCTCAGGTTAGCATTATGGGATGTGAATTTTTGTCCACCAGCACTTTCATTGTGATTGATATTACTGGGCAATGACATATTTGTGTGTTATGATACCCCACAAGATAAAAATTGCACATGAGTAACCTAGATATAGCACATGACAATGCGCTATGGCAACTATTTAATATTTTGGATGTTTTATTAGGATTATATTCAAGTGCTGTAAAAATTTAGAAACTTCTTATTTATAATGTCTCTATTTCTAAGATGAAATATGTCCTAATTATCAAAAAATAAAATTTGGGAACCAAATCTGATGGGGAAGAAAATGAGAAGAAAAGTCTCACTGAATGAGTTTTTGGAGATAAACAGGACATCAAAGAAAGAGGCAGACTTCAGAGCACAAGTTCCACTAGTGTTGATGCAAAAACAACTCTCACCCTAAAGGGAGTAAGTCCCACAATGCCAATCTGATAGCCTATATCTCTACCAGATGCCTTAGGCAGACCATTACAGTTACCCAGCCACCTAATACCACTAGTAGGCTTTTTCTAAACTTTAAAAATAAACTTTCTTTATTCTGGAGTCAAATATGAATTAGCATGACTCAAGAACGTGGATTCAGGTTGCCCCAGGTATCATGTTCCTATATGGTAACAGTTTCATGGAGTTTTTATAGTTATAGAACAAAAGAAAGTCATAAATCAAGGCACTTTCAAATACATTGATGGGGCATTAGTTAGGTGAGTTACAGCAAAACAGGTAAATCGCTGAGAATAGGCTTCAGGTGTATATGATAACACACTTAGCTTTAGGGTTTGTGGAAGCTAGTGGTCTGTTAAGTTCATACATCCTAAAAAGTTTCACATATTAGTCGCAAGGACATTAAGTTAGACATGGAAATGAGCAATGAAAGGCTATTTCCGGGGTTAGGGACATAAAAATAGCCCACTCTGACTCTGGGATCTGCAACATTTCAACTCTCGGCAGTTGCACAAGTTCCAATCTGTCAGTCAGTCTTGTATACTTTTTAATACTTGCGGCTTTTTTTCTGGGAACTTCAGCTCACACTAGAATGTAGCAGCCATCACCCATGATATTAGAGCTTACACAATCTACTTCTTTGTCTGACAAATTCCATGAAGTATCAGAAAAAGGGACAAAATGACAATGCAATAAGCAAATTGTTATATCCTGATAACTTTGAATTCCTAGCTAGTGTGAACATTTTCATTTACAAGAGAGGATTCAAGAATTTGACTTTCATAAGTTGCATAGACCATTTTATATTTTAATTGCTATTATTGAGAAAAATTAACTAATAAATGATTTGCCTTGAAGAGAGATGCCTTGTTCTGCTACAGATAACTTTTCCTAATTTTCTAGAAGATGCCCAGGGCTAAAATGCAGAATTTGGGAGACTCTGGAGCTGAGCAGATTGATATAGCTTAATTTGTATTATCAAAGACTCCCAAGCTTATATACTACTGATAATTTGACTTTTAACAGACCCATAAAATAAATTGAAGGCTTTAATTTTTTTAGCTTTTCACAGCTTTTTCACATATTGACACATAGGAATAGAAAATGACAAAATGACAGCTGTTCATTAAATGCAGATTATATATTCATACCAAGCAGAGCATTCTATACTAAATCCATGTGTAATAAAAATGCTCAAAAGTAGAAAGTACTGTTTGAAAAGCTCTTAATTTTCTGGCAGCTCTGAATCTCCTACTTACTGCCTTAGGAAACTTGGAGAGTATATATGAGAATTGAGAACAGGAATTCTCCAACTGGGTTTCGGGACAGGCTGAGCACAGAACTAATGAGTAGCATTAAAGTACACAGCTATTCAGTGGAGGAAAAGCTTGTGTTCACCACCGTCTCCTTCTCCTGGCACATCCTCAGAGCTCACCTCCATGTGGCCCTTGCCATAAGCCATCTCTGACCTTTGCAGGTGGAAGCACATGCCCATTCTCTTTGTTTACCACATGTCTTGCCCTTGTTTTTCTCTTGTTACTGGACATTGTTCCATGTGTCCTATGGAAGCACATGGAGTTGCTTCCTTTCTGTCACCAAGTACCTAGCAGTCCTTTAGTTCCACGTGTATGAGTGTGGTCCCTGTCCAAGGTCACTGCCAAACCTTTGGCTATTCAAAAAAACTATGGTGATATTTTTAAACTTTTCTTTACTTCAATTTCATGCGTATGAGTGTTTTGCCTGCATATATGTAACTGCATGCATGTTCGCATACAGTGTCAGTGGAGACCAGAAGAGGACATCGGATCCCCTGGAACTGGAGTTATGGTTGTTAGCCTCCATGTGAGTACTTGGAACTGAACCCAGGTCCTCTGCAAGAACAATCAGTGCTCTTACCTGCTGAGCCATTTTTCCAGCCCCTATATTGTTCTAGCTTTGATTTCTTCCAGATGGTTTACTATCCCAAGAAGCTCTTCTGTACCCCACCCTCCAGTAGATATTTATTCCAAGTTTTGGCCCTTTAACATTGCTAACCAGTCCTCATCCTTAGTGAAAAATGATGAATTTTAAAGAGGAAAGAGGGACAAAGCTTTCCTCAATTCTGCCATCTTATGGAAGAAAATCTTAGGGGTGTTTTTAAGGCTCTGTCTCCTGGTTGTATATAAATTTTTCCTAATAAAACTCATAAATAGTTTAAGCAGGGGGAAAGTAGTGAGAGAAATAATAATGTCCCTTGGGATCTGAAGGATTCATTCCTTAGATCTGTCTTTGCTCTTCTACTCTATCTCTCCCATCAGAAGAGCTACCAGAGAACACAGGCAAAGCTGTGTGTTCTTTGTAACTTTTGTCCAACAATGTGAGATTGTCAAGTGGTGTGTGGTCTGAACACTATTTCATGTGGATCAAAATTGAATGTGACTCCTCCCAGAACAGCAGACTGAAAAGGAGCAAAATCAGACAGACAGACAGACAGACACACACACACACACACACACACACACACAGAGGGAGAGAGAGAGAGAGAGTGAGAGAGAGAGAGAGAGAGAGAGAGATCAAGAATATCATTGAGAAATGCTTCTCAGACCAACACAAAAGGGATCTGTACAGTAACAACTTGAAATGACAAATAGAAATAAGGGACTCTGTGAGTAGAATAAATTCTCTATTGCAATGATGCACCTATCCTATGAAGATAGTCAGCCTCCAAGTTTCAGAGGGTGGTGAAATTCCACAAGGTTTACTGTGGAGGGACCAAAGTGTAACTTAGAAAATGATGGGTCAAATAAAGTAAGTGAAAGTACTTGCACACCAAAGGAAAGGCCTGGAAGCATCAGCAGCAGAGGATGCTTTCAATCAGATTTATGCTATGAACGTCTCTAAATCTCACAATGAAACTTGTGGTCTATTTGGGGATCGTGTGTGCGTGTGTGTACATGCATGTGTGTGCAGGTGTGAGTGGAGGCCTGAGTACAACTCAGATGTCATTTCTCAGAAACACTGCCCATTCTATTTCTGAGAAAGAGTCTTTCATTACTCAGGGGCCTGCCTATTAGGCTAAGTTGGCTGGCCCACCTCTCCAGTATTGGGATTGCAAGCATGTGTCACCATGCCCAGCTTTTTTACATATGTTCCAGGATCTAACTCAGGTCAGGCCATTGACCAGCATTTTACACATTGAATCATCTCTTCAGCCCCCATTTTGAGATCTTTAAATGATCTAAAACTGCAATCACATAAAATGCAATTGTACCCATTTTTACCTTTATAGACCTTGAGATGCACTATTAAAGTTTACTAAAATGGAAGATCTAGAAACTAAAGTGGAACATTACTGATTATTTCATGATTCTAACAATAAATCTGTCTTGGCAACTGTCTTACTGTATAAGCATAAATTCAAACACTGGAATACACATGCGTCTAGAAAAGGATACTTTAATGTCAATTCGTACTTTCATTTTGCAATAATATCTTAATTGTTTTCTTCTTTTTAATTATAAAAGGCAGTTATGTTTCTTTACATTCATCATTTAGTCTGTTATAATTTGAAATCCTTGTTGTAATATAGAGTTTTTCATATCCCTATGCTAGTGGTAACATTTTGTTTCCATTTTTAATTGAATTTTGCATATTTCATACAGTATCTTTTGATCATTGTTGCCTGAGTTCTCTCAGGGGCTCTTGCGCTATCAGACAAACCATATAACATATTTTTATGTGAATTTATGCCCTTCGGGGGGGAGGGGAGTAACTTACAAAGAAACAAACATGGGTGCCCAGCTCTGCACCATGGCTCAGAGCCCGCCATTCCCGACTGGGAGCCTGCCACTCCAGATTACTCCTGCAGCCCATCCATAGTTACCGCTAGCTTTCACCCACCCCTCATGGGCCTGCAGTCTTGCCCAAGGTTGGTAAATGCCGGGCCGTTCGTTCTCACGCGCCCAGCTGCTACACTCCTGTCCAAGATGGCACCCAGAAGCCTCTCCCTCCGTGGCTAACTCTCCTCAGTCAATTCTCTGCAGCAGGCCTGGCCCCTTGGAAGAACCAGGCCCCTGGGATACAATCATATTTAGACCTCCTCCCCTATCTGCACTCTTCTTATAGCCCCTGCCCCCACTGGATTTCACGTACTCTGTCAATTTTGTTTATTTATTTATTTATTTATTTATTTATTTATTTATTTATTTGTCTTTTTGACACAGGGTCTCTCTGTAGCCCCAGTGAGTGTCCTGGAACTCACTATGTAGACCAGGCTGGCCTTGAACTCACAGAGATCCGCCTGCCTCTGCTTCCCAAATGCTGGGATTAAAGGCGTATGCCACCACGCCCGGCAATTTTGTTTTATTTTTATTCCAATGCTAGGATTGAACCCTTGCAAATGCTAGCAAGCACTCTAATACTGAGCCACACCCTCACTCAATGTACGTTTTTATATAAATTTTTTTGTGTATGAGTGTATTGCCTGCATGTATGTGAGTGCACCCGTGTCGTGCAATGCCGCGGTGGTCAGAAAAGGGCTTTGGATTCCCCTGGAACTGGAGTTAAGGACAGTTCGCAGCTGCCATGTGGGTGCTGGGAATTGAACCTGGGTCCTCTGCAAGAGAAGTCAGTGCTCTAACCACTGAACCATCTCTCCAACCCCTCAATGTATATTTTTAATCAGTAGCATTCTTGATCTATAATTTCCTAATAATGAGTCTTTAACAGAACACACTGAAGTCCTAATATGAATTATTCATATTCTAATTTCTCAAGGAAATGTATTCAGAATGCTCCGCCAGACTTGCTTGTACAGTGTCAACCAGGAAGTTTGTAATTGTAACTGAAAAATCCAAAAGACACTAGATTAATAAGGGCAAATTATTGGCTCATGTGACCAAAAGCTATAAAAGAGTAGATCTTCAGGTTTGGTAGAGCCCAAGAGCTGAAGCCTTAGTGATCTAGTATTTTTCCAACTTCTCCCCATAAACATGACTCCCAACTACTTTCTTGACTGAAAGACAGCTAGGGACACCTTCCTCCTCAGGGCACATGCCCCTCTACATTATGGCATCCAAGGTATGGTCCTCTGACTGGCTTAGTCATGGAGTCTTGTCAATCCCTGAACCATATGATTGATATCCACCACTAGATGTGTGTTTGGGTCCATATGAACACAAACTGCTGATAACTAAGTCATCAGAAAGAAAAAAATGTGTGTTAGGCAACTACCATTTACTGATTTCCCATTCAAAGTGTTCCTCCACTGAGTATCAGGAATGAATTTGGTAGCTGAGATCTGTGATCTTTAATTCTACCTTCAAGGGCTACTATCAGAAGTTTGACAACTTGGGGCTGGAGAGATGACTCTGGTTAAGAGCACTGGTTGCTCTTGCAGAGGACCTGGATTCAATTCCCAACACCCGCATGGTGACTAACAACCATCTCTGTAACTCCTGTTCCAGGGAATCCAACAACCTCTTCTGACCTCCACAGACATTGCATGACATGGGTACACTTACACACATGCAGCCAGTACATTCATTTATTTATTAATAAATAAAATACTTTTTTCTGGGCATGGTGGCGCATGCCTTTAATCCCAGCACTCGGGAGGCAGAGGCAGGTTAGAGTCTTCTTAGTAGGAAACTCATGGCATCATTATAAATGGGATGGTTTATCAGTTAGGGATATGGCCAACTGCAAGTAACAGAAACTTTGAAAAAAAAAAAAAAGATGGCATTAAAAAGTAAGGTGTATTTTTACCTAACTACGATTTTTTTAGGTTGACAGTCCAGAACAACTGCAGAGCTTCCAGTTGCCTTAATGGCCACCTATTCCTTCTGTCTTCATGCCTCATCATCTTGACCTGTGAGGCACAGATTCAGAAGCTCCTTCTCTATCTCCAGAACACTTATCTCTTATATCTAATTAAACTGTGGCTATCCTATCTGCAAGAGCACCTAGGAAACTGGCTTTATTAATGGATGAGGGTCAAGGACATTAATAACCATATTATATTATTACCCAAGAAAAACCTAAATAAACCTTCGAATTTTCTTGTTCTTAGCTGACTTGAAAAATCACTAATCTCTGAAGTCACACATCGGGGCAATATAGTATTAGTCTCCCACTAGCTTCTTTATAGATAATACTTTTTATCATGTGGGTTATAGCAATAATGATTGCCTAGGTACTTTGAGGGGCTTGAAGGCCACTCTTGCAGGAAACACTTGCCTTGGTCTGTAGTTGTTGGATGAGTGCCTGGAGTTGGATGAGAAGGCATGACATCTTTGCTTTCATACTGTGTGTTTCCTTTACTGCCACAACCTTTGGGTCAGATTTATGTTGGAATGAAAAGGATGGGGTGGAACAATCAGTTGCTATTAGTGACTGTATCATGCTTTATTCCTATGCTCTTTCTCATTCCCAGTATTTGACCTTTATTTCTCCTGAATTGATTCCGGCTATTGAGCACAAAACACCCAAAATTGAAACATTTTGCCCTCAACATAAAAGAATGCCATCACAAGGAACTGACCACCTATCAGAATCAGGCTCCTGGGAAATATTAGTTTCTGCATGCAGCCTCTACCTAGCCTGCATAAAATTTCCCACTCCCCTAAAGACTTGGAAACAGGGATTTGATGTATTTATCTGCCTTCTTTGCAGGTTGTTACCATCCTTGGTAAAGCCTTTCTGTCTCCCCAACACTCATCTCTTGGACATTGATTTTTTTTTCCAGAACTGAGCTTCTGAACCTGAGTTTGGTAATGATAGAAAAGCACCTTTAGGGGACATTTCAGTTAGGCTACAGCAGGAACTCTGTGTGCTGAGTGTGTTGCAATCTTGTGAACATAGTGAACTTTGTCACTGAACATGGTTCCAGATTCTCTTTGCCTATGCTAGGAAGCTTAGAGCTCCATCTGAGACCCACTTATTCATTTTATTGAACCAATAATCTTGCCTGCTGAAATTTAGTATTTCCTTTCATTAAGACAGCATTCAGCTGTATGTTTTACTGTTCAACAGTATTTTTATAAACTGACTGAAGCCCTTTGTCAAATGATAGGGAAGAGAGAAGAGTAAGACCACAAGGTAGAAAAGGGAGAAAATGAGAGCCAAGTTTTACCATATTTTTTGATGGAAGGCAACTAGATTTATTTTGAATATATTGATTTTGAGGTACCTATGGGATACCTAGATAGAACTATTGGATAAAGTCCAATATGCAGACTGGACAAAGATTTAGAATTTTTTCCAAAAGCATTTAGGAATGGTATAAAAATATGCCATGTAAATAAACCAAACACGAAGGCTGGAGAAATGTTTCAGTGTTTAAGAACACTTGTTGCTCTTGCAAAGGACCCAGGTTCAGTACCCAACACCCATGTGACAGCTCACAACTGTTTATAACACTAATTCCAAAACATCTGAGGTTTCTTCTGGCCTCTGAGGCATCCAGGCCTGTACATGGTACACATACATACATTCAGGCAAACACTCATATACAATAATAAATAAATAAATAAATAAATAAATAAATAAATAAATAAATAAATAAAATTCCAACCAGCCTGATGTTAGACCATTTTCCTTGTGTGACTGAGGCTGTGTGTCTTTATATCATCTCCATGGACTTCCAGTGGGTTGGGCTGATGTTGGCAAACCACAGGTGATATACACTCTGAGCACCTGCCCTGAGCATCTCCCATCTTGCTATTTGACACTCGTATACATTTGCTGCTGCTGGCATAATAAATGAGCACAAAATTAGAGATTTAAAATAACACAAGTGATTAGTGTTACAGTTCCATAGGTGAGACATTGCATCTAGGTCTTACCAGGTAAAAACCAATGTGTGGGCAGGGCTACAATTCTTCTGGAAGGCTCTATGGTTGGGTTTGTTTGTTAGCTCATTAGGGATGTAGGTGAATTCTGTTCCTCCATGTGGTAGAACCAGTTCCCTACCTTCTCATAGCTGTCATCTGGGGACCACTCCCATCCTCTAGAGGCTAACATAAACTCCTTCACTCACCATCTTCAAAGCCAACAACAGTATGTATTTTCACACCTCACTCTCCTCTACCCTTCTTCCAGCTCATATGCCTGCCCCAGTCAGGAATAATGTTCTGCTGCTGAGGACTCACAGTGCTGAAGAGGAAAGTTATGAACTGTGCCAAGTATCAGCCACCACAAATGATAGCATCTGTTTGGAACCCAGATGCTCCACTGTGGAAGCAGGGCTACTCCAAGATGCCGTGGAGAAGATTATGCCAAGTCAAGAAACTGGGGAGATGGGGCAAACAAGAAAACCAGAACTGCCAATCCTCTCTTCACTTCAAGGGTTGTAGCCCAGTTATTCTGTGTCTCACTATGTAGTCCTAGATGGCATGCTTTTGCCATGTAGAGCAGGCTATCCTTTAACTCATAGAGATCCACCTGTTTCTGCCTCCTGAGTACTGGGATTAAGGGAATATGCCACCATACCTGCCTAACTCAATTTTTATATCATTTATCCTGATGACTGTTTTTGTCATCTTCTTAAAGTATACAAAGTGTATACCTCATTCACCTCTCCCAATCTTTAACAAAATAACCCTCTGCTGCGTACACTATCAAATACCCCCATGTTGCTGGGCAATGAACCCAGGGTTTCACCCATGTAAGCAAGTGCTCTAATACTGAGCCACAGTATTGTGATGGCTAATCTTGGTTGACAACTTGGCTGGATCTGGAATCAACTAAAACCCAAGCTTCTGGGTACTGCTGTGATGGATTTTCTTGCATATTATTTGATGGAGAAGACTTGCCCAAAATGTGGGTGGCATTTTCTGTTGGCAGTCCAGCTAAAAGGACATGATAGAAACTTCTCTTCTGCTTGTCTTTACTCTCACTGGCAAGTTCTATCCTGTTGCTGTGGCATTCCTTCACTGATATTAGCATCAGCTTCTTTGGGCTTCCAATGTTGCCTGAAGACCAGCAGCTCTCCAGGAATCTTCTAGACCTTCAACACCAGATTGGGACTCATGGACTGAGCAACTACTGGATTCGTGGTTTCTCCAGCGTGAGACAGTCATTATCAGACTACCAGGACCATATTCTGTAAACCAATCTAATAAATTCCCTTTTAATATATATTCATTCTATCAGTCCTGTTCTTTTATAGAACCCTTGACAAATACACATATCCATAGCCCATCAGTGCCCTTTAAGTAAATGTATATATGCAAACAGTTTTCCTAAATCCCAGATTCAAAAACCATTTAAAAATAAATGGAGAATGGAACCGAAGATGTACATACTACTCTGAAATATGCAGAATGGTACATCTTAATGTCCCCCATTGACCCATCAAAGATAAAGAAGTCAAGATTCGTATTATTCTTTACTGCCATGTGTTAAACTTTTCAATAAATGGCAACAAATTTTTAAGAGCTTCAGATGACTGCAATCCATCAGAAGAGGGAGCTATAGCCTTCCTTTCTGTGGCACTAAACTTTGGCAGCTTCATTTGTTGTATAAATAAAGGGACAGGAAGGAAGCCCTCTTGTGTGGTCCTGGTGAGTTCCTCACACAGGGGTGCTTTAAACATTTGGCTCTTGCCATTGTTTTCTTTTGTCTCCACACAGATACACTCAGATGCTCAGGATTTCCTGAGCCTAACTGATGCTCTGTCAGGGCCACTAGAGGGCTACTGACACCACCTTGATAAGTAAACATGAAATTAGGTTGCAATTTTTTAAGACCACTGTTTATTTTAGATATTCTTTTAACATGTGCTTAAGATTCATTTTATATAGTATCAATTCAAACTTCAAGCTCCCCTAGTAAGTCCCATTAAATATATAGAGAAAAAACTGTGCACATAGCCTCCAAGAATTCAAGGTTTAGCTATTACATTGTCTGTATTCTCTAAGCCTGTGCTGGGCAGTAAGCTCCAGAATTGAGAAAGATCTGATCCTTGTCTTCAAGAACAGATGAATTGGAAGCACAATAATTATTTACAAGTGACTGTCACTGAAAGCACAGGCAAAGTAAATGCAGTCATCAGCTCTCTGAGAGCGCCAACTAATCACTTGTAACATTAACCAGTGTGTAGAGAAAACATGCATTCAGTATGAAAAGACACAATCTGTGTCCTTGCAATGTGTTTGCCATTTGGGATGTGGGAGGTTTGAAACTATTTCTATAATCTCCCCAAAGGCTTATTCTGTTAGTGACTGGATTTATCGAAGAAGAAAGAAAAAAAGGGATTCATAAGACCTAATGCATTAGAAATCTAAAAGACCCTAGGAAATAGCTCTATGATGTTTTCTCCCCTAAAAATCTCAAGATATAAAAATAGTTTCAAATAGTTTCTTTTAGATTTGAAAGAGTTTTTCTGAGTGTATACTCTCCAAAAACCATACTAAGTGGTTCCAGAGACCTCCCTTCCAATTCTAAGGAACCAGAATCATATGAAATAAGTCTGGTATATCCTAATCTAGTAAAGGGAGCCATATTGCACCTCCTTTGCTTAGGGGGAGCTGAAAGGGCCATGGAACCCAAGAGAGAATGTGAATGTGTAACTTCCAGCCAGTCCAAAGACCAGAACAATACCCTTTATACTGTTTACCTCTGCCCTGGGCTTTGAGCTGGATTAAAAATTAACCCAGTACAGATAAGAGAGCAAAGTGAATCCTCTGAGCCCTAAAGGCCTTCCTGAAGTCCCCTGTGATCATAGGAACTTCCCCAAATTGTAAAACAGGAGCAAGTTCCCTGAGCATAGAGAATAGTCTGGAGGATCATGGTGATCCTCATTCACTTTCCCGCCCCACAGTCACTGGGAAGGAGATGAGGTAGAGCAACCAATACAAAGTTCTACTTTCCATGGTTCCTGGACCCAGGTATGGGGATGAGGTACAGGTTAGCCAACGCCATCATGTGGTTATAGTACAGGTACAGCTACAAAGTCATTCTGAGTTTGTGAGACAACATAACATTTGTGATAGGAAACCATGAGTGATAACTGGGTAAAACTGCAGTTTGAGGATCAATCAGCACCACTGAGTGTTATGTGACTGGTGACATGCAACTAGTGATGCAAAGTGTTTGCCTTGCATAGGTGGAGCTTGCCATCATTATTCCTTACAGACATGATGAAATTTAGTGATGTAGCTGCAGGGGCAATGGGCCTAGAGATTGGGGTTTCTACATATGCTCTTGGCATCACAGGTGGTACAGGTAGAGTGGAAGCTTTTAATTGGCTGCCATTATTTGTGCATACTAAGTGCATCAGGATGCTATATCAAGCATGTATCAGTGTTTGGATTCAGCAGTAAGTTATTAGAAAATTTCATGAGAAACTTTAGGTCTTCATAGTAAGACAGAGCTGCCTCTCTGTGAGTTGGCTAAAGGAAGGGGCAGTACAAAAAAAGGGTAGACTCTACTCAAAAGGAAGAAAGGGAGAAAAAGCACCAGAGGTTCACAGAAGTGAAGATAGAATACCTGAGATGTACAAAGAACAAGATGGATGATGCATCAAGAAGTAACCAAGCAGAATACAGGTTCAGTCGTGTGGCTCACCAATGGGAAGAGGGGAAACAGAAGCCTCATCCAAAAGGTAAACGAGGCAACCCTGGTGAAAAGCAACAGGCAGTCCTGTCCTCCAGACATGCAATAGCTTCAAAAGCCTCAAATTCAGTGACAGCAAGACAGTGATTCCTCCAGGGTCAACATTGGAGAGGAATCTGATTTTGTCACTGTTTAACTTGAAGAGCAATAGCTGGACCACTTGGGGGGTATCCTATTATTTAGGACAGAGCTAACCTGGGGACCTAGAGAAGGAAACAACCACAAGTCAGGGAGACTAAATTTAACTTGCCACTGGTAAGTAGTTACAAAGAACAGGAGGCTGGAACTGACAAGTTCAAAGGTGCAGACGGTAGAAGACTTAGTTCAGGCAATAAAGTACATCCCATCTTCAGTGACCCTGAGCAGATCACATCAACTGAGTATATAACACCAGAGTCTGAGAGACCTGAGCTTGAGATCAACTTTGGATTGGCCTCTGGAGCCAGCTGTCTGCTCTTCGTTGCAGTAGAGTCTGCAGAGCATCCCTCCAGCAGGGTGATTAATACTTACGATATCTTGAAATATGAAGACAAGCCCTCAGTGCTGGAGTTGTTTCTCACATTACTAATGCACTTGGGAGAAACCTCCCAAATAGAAAAATTTGCCACCCTAGCGGGTATGTCACGGGGATTCTCTAGAGGATACATAAGTGAACCTGGCCAGCCTATAGACAGCAAAGCTAAGTCTGGCCAACAGACGCCCCTGATGTCTCAAGTAAGGAAACCATTACTAAAGTGGAGACAGTTCTAGAAATACAGATCTAGCATGACCATTTAATGAAACAACAACATTAGGTTCTCCCCTAGGGCCTATGAACTCCTTAATTATGGGTCTTTGACCAGGTTTTCAGTTCCAGGCATTAAATCCCTTCTGTGGAGGAGACCTCATAACCAATTAGAAAGTGATTGGTTACCCTATAATCATCATGTCACTATTGCACCAGTGAGTACATCCTACCAGCACGTCAGTGTTGTAGCATGTAGAGTCCAGTGCTGGGTAAAACTATTGATGTCCTTTCTCCCTAGCAGCCTGCATAGCACTTTCTGGCACTATGTAAGTTAGCGAGTAGGGAGAAGTTTCATCATTAGTTTGAGGGTGATTTCTCTATGTTCTGCATCCAAAGTGAATGATGTCTTCTGCAATAGCGTCTTACCATCTGATTATAGTGGGAAACCACGAGCCATGGCAATACCCTGTGTTGTTTTGGATGTCTGTGGGGCCTCTCAGACCAATAACTCATAGAGAGATATTCTGTGCCTTGCACTGAGATTTTCATTTAATAATAAATGTTTTCTGTGAGAAGCATTGTCTGCCAATACAGGATACTTCTGTTCAAACTCACTTTTAAGAATATATATTATATTTTTAATTAGCTTACAAACTAGTGGGTGTCCATAGGCTTCTTTGTGTATTCATAATAAAAATGTTGAGTTTGGGGTTTTTTAAGCTCAAACATGATTCTTATGGCCTGTATATCACATTCTTTTTTTTCCTTCAATATATATTTTTATCACATTTTTTTACATTTAATACAATACATATTAATCACATTTAGACCCGCTCCTATATCTGCACCCCCCCATACTGTCCCATCTGATTTCATGCATTCTGTCATATATGTCAAGGCCTATCTAGTCAAGTTTGTGTCCCCAGATATCCCTCAGGGTGATCTTATCTACTGGAGCCTTGTCAGCCAAAATGTTGAGTTTTTAAAAATATTTTATTTATTTTTTTTTATGTATATAAGTGTATTGCCTGCATATATGCAAGTGCAGCTGTGTCATGCAATACCCACAGAGGTCAGAAGAGGGCATTGGATTCCCCTGGAACTGGAGTTACTGACAGTTATTAGCTGGCATGTGGATGCTGGGAATCAAACCCAGGTCCTCTGCAAGAGCAATCAGTGCTCTTTTACACTGAGCCATCTCGCCAGCCCCTGTTGAGTTTTTAAAACAGTTTTACTTAGCTCCTTGTAAACAATTGTGAGGAAGATGACATAATTTTATTATGCTGTATGAACTCAGAATTATTGGATATCTTTATGCGAAGAGGCATAAGTCTAAATAATAGGATGACTGTGAAATGTTTAATTTGATATGGTGCCTGCTGTATAACTCATATTACTTTTGAGACTGCAATTGCACATCAAATAACAGGATGCCATTCTTCTGTGGAAAGGGATATATTAAAGAAATCCTAGCTTTAGACTTAGGTGTTCAATAATAGTCTTATGATTTCAATTTTAGCCACGATTCCAGAGTTACAATATTTTCCATTTCCCAAATACAGTATGTATTGGTATGTGAGTTGTACTTCAATATTGCTATTAAAGTAGAGTATATTCCATTCCAGATAAGGCACACACACCTGCAGACAATGTTCTCTACATTCAGGTTTCACTAGCTTAAACATGCTAAAATCCAGACACGTGAACATGTACCTATCACCATCTTACCAACAAAATTCCAGTAACAGCATTCATTGAGTGCAGGAAAATCATCCAAACACTTCACATGAGCTAACTCATTTAATCTTCAAAATGACCTAATTATACCCTCAAATCTGTGAAATAAGAAATGAAGGCATCAAATTTCTATGTGTTCTCTGGGGCCACATAGTTGGGGAAGGTCAGAATCAAGCTGTATGGCTCCAAGTGTGAACACTGAAATCTACCAGAATCATTTGCTGTGCAGATCCCGAGAACTGAACCCAGGGGACTAGATAAGAGCTCTACCACAGGCCCCCAAGAGCCTCAGCCATCTTATTCTGTATACCTTTCAAAACTGGGCCTAGAGATGGTGGACAGGAGCATGACTCAGTGTTAAAACAATGAACTCTGCACTAAGTAGCCATATTCTCTGAAGAGTGACCACAGGATGACTGGCACACTTCCCAGCACTGACAGCCTACAATCCCCAGGCATCCACAACACTGAATTGGGTTTAGGGTGGAGGTAGTTCACAGTACCCTCTAAGCTAATCATGAACCAGGGACCCAGAGCCAAACTTGAGCAAGGCCTGACCCCAAAAGGACAGGCTAGCTTCGCTCTCCACCACAGGCTCCAGTTACACTGCCTCCCCAGGGGCTTAAGGGAAGAAGTAGGGCCTGCCCCTTCTCTCGCCTAGACCCCAGAGTGAGTTCCAGAATGCCTGCCCTCCTTTCCTTTCTGACTTTCCCTATTGGTTGCAATTCTGGGTGTGGTTCTACTTCTGACTCTGAAGGTCATAGCACTTTGAGAGCCCCACACACTCTGCTTACTAGGGAGAAGCCCAAGAACAGAGGACAGTCCCTTGTAAGAGAGAAATCCCTAACTAGCAACTTGCCGCCTTCAAAATCAACAAATACCTGCCTCTACCCTCTTCCTGGGCCCAAAGCCCTGCTGCTGACCCTGCTTACCTCTTTTCCTCTTGTGTTCAGTTAACTTCATCTGGACATTTGTTAACAGTTGCACAATTTCAACCTTTCCCCCAGGTGATCAAACATGGAGCTGCCCCACCTTCAGAACTCCTCACATACTAAAAAGCTAGGCAAACAATCTTTGAAATGCTGTTTTATGAAAGGTGGAGAGGATCATGAGAAAGAACCCCCAAAAGTCAGATTTTGGGACACATTCAGTGCTGCTGTCATCACAGCCTTCCACAAACTTACGTCACTGCCAGCTCAGAACACCACAGTGCTCCAAAGGCTGAGCACTAAGCCACCTTTGCAGATGGCCACATCTAACAACATGCACATATTTTGCTGCTTCTATAGATCAGATTTAAAATATACTCATGGAAGAAACTTCTCTTTCCTTCTTGATTTGTGCTTGATCCTTTGTTCACAGACTGTTCATTGAGTAACGTGTTTTTCTCTTAAATGGAGGGTGATGCAATTATAAATACTTGACTCATAAACATTTTAGTTATCATGTTCATCTCTAGTATCTGAACCAAATAGTGAGCAAAACTAAAAACAAACTTCAAAGGGACGTGATGGTTCTTATTAGCTGTATTGATGAACAGCCTGTTCAACTAAGAAATGATACCTTTATAAAAATAATTTGGAATAGTTTTGTTTGATTAAATCAGGGATGTAATATAATGCACTTCCCATCTGGTTTATACGTGTGTGGAGGAGGGTACATGTACAGTCGTGTGTGCAGGCATGCATGTGCACATGTGTATGCAGAGGGTAGTAGTCAACCTCACAAGTCATGCCTCAGAAGCCATTCACCCTGGCTTTTAAGACAGAGTCTCTCACCAGAATCTAGGGCTTACCAATTAGACTATAATGGATGGCCAGTAAGCCCCAAGGGATCCACCTGTCTCTGCTTTCTCAGCGCTGGGCTTCATCACAACACCTGGCTTTTGAAGGTCCTCATATTTGCACCACAAACAATTTTTGATTGTGTTATCTCCCTAGCCCCTGCTTCTGGGTTTCAGCAGCACTGTCCATGCCCATTCAACAGCAGGTCCTTCCAGAGACTGAGCACTGACCTTGCTGTTGGCAAGTCAGGCTCTCATCAATGGGAACACCAAGCAAGCTTGAGAAGGAGAATGTCCATGCTGTTGAGCTGTACATGGCCTCCCTTTCTGTGGTCATGCCCTTGGATGAGCAAGCACCGCAGTAACTGGTAGAAGCTGTGATCTCCATGGAAGGAGTCATCTGCCGGTGGCTATCAAATATCTCAACTAATCAGAAATATCCTCTTGTTCTGTACCATTCCAAAAGAGTCATTCATAATCTCCACTCAAGTCTTCTGATGCCAGAAACAACTGAGTTTTTTTTTCTTTCAAAATCCATTGGTATAGCCAGGCATGCTGGTATGCACCTTTAAACCCAGCAATTGGAAGGCAAAGGTGGATCTTTGTGAGTTCAAGTCCAACCTGGTCTACATAGTGAGTTCCAGATCAGCCAGGGCTACATAACGAGGCCCTGTCTTTTTAAAAAATCCATTAATTCTACACAGTTAGAGCCAGGGTAAACTCAAACCTCTGGGTATTTTCCTTTCCATACAAAGTGAACAGTCAGGTGTATTCCTCCAGGATATGTGCCACCTGGAGAGATTTCCTTATACTTTCATTGACTGAGGAAGACCTTCAGGGGAAAATTCCTATAATAAACTCCTTTATCAATGCTCCTATATTAATTTATTATTTTCCTCCTGCAAAAAAAATTTTTGGAGAAAGCTGGGAATGCCAAGAGGTATTCCAGTCACCATATTATATTTATGATTCTAACTGAGCATGCCCAGAGGTGTTCCTGAAGACTACCTTTATGACTCAAGCTGAACATGCCCCAAAATGTTCCTACCCCCCATTTAAACCTTTCAAACACATGCTACAAGATCTTAAGTCGAGAATGTCCCTAAATGTGCCCATGTCTACTCTCTTTTCTTCTTGAATGATAATCTTAAACTGAACATGCTCAGAAATGTGCCTGCCCCTAAAAAGGTTTCCTCTGTGAATACTTCTTTTGTTTCAGGAGTCCATTGGTTTGGAAATAATTGCCATGTTTTCCTTACCTGACAGAGGGAACAAATCCTTCTAAGTCTTATTTCTTGTTGTGCTTGTTTTGGCTTTGGACTCAAGAAGATTAAAACTCAACTCAACTGCATTTGGTCTCACCTTTAACTTCTATAGCCTTCACTACACCAACCTCTACTAAGACAGCAGCTGTAGTGGAGTTCAGTGGCCACCACACAGCATGCACCCATTAGTTATCTAAGCTGGAAAGGAACAAGAGCCACCATCAGCTGCTTGAACTAATGCATTAAATCTCAAGTCTCAGAAAAACAGGCCCATAGACCAACAGCTTGGCTTGGCTCAATCTAAAACTATATTGTGTTGTATTCAAAGAATCCATTCCTCACATAGGCCATGGGGCTATAAATTAGCAAATACATTTGTGGTTGTATCTGCTCAAGAAGCAAATCTTGACATTCTTCCCCTTTCCATCCCACTGAGAGAATGGTGGAATCTATCTCTGGGCTAAGAGAAAGGTGCTCCTGGCCTCACAGGTGAGACTGGGTCTGGGGGCAACAGACAGGCTTTACAATCTCTAGAATTCACATTTAAAAAGCTGGGAGCAGTGACCACCTCTTGCAATCCCAGTGCTATGGAGGCAGAGACAAGCCTGTCTCTGGGGATCATCCACCAGTTAGCCTGTCTACTTGACAACTTCCAGGCCAATGAGAGACCATGTCTCAAAAAAAGTGAACATGGCCAGGTGTAATGGCACATACCTTTAATCCCAGCACTTGGGGCAGAAGCATGTGGATCTCTGTGAGTTCTAGGCCAGCCTCATCTACATAGCAAGTTCCAGGGCAGTCAGGGATATATGGTGAGACGCTGTCTCAAACAAACAACAAATAAAGTATACAATACCTGAGGAATGACACCTGAGTTTGTCCCCAAGCACACAGACATGTACACATGCACAAACATGTACAAATGAACACACACACATAAACAATGCATATACACATACACCCATGCACACAAACAGAGAAAAATCAAACAGAATTGTTTATACAGGTGACAGAAAATCAGACATATTAAGTGAAAGACCCAACTAGAGATCAGCAGCACAGCAAGACACACTGTCCTGACCAGGAAGACAAAGGAGAAAGGAAGTGATCCTGGAATCCAGGATCCAGGGCCACCTGGTAGAGGTGGGACCACATCAGGCCTCATAAACAGAAACTCAGACCACAGTGAAGATGCTACACTTCCTGAGATGCCAAACCAAAGAGAGGGAGAACCATGGCTTCCCCACTTCTTCTGTCTCCATTGGCCAAATTAGCCTTATGAGAATTTGAAACGTGAGCCTTGATTCACTCCCAGGTGATACAAAGCTAAGTAAGGGGCAAGAAAGAACAGATCTGGTTTTGAGGACCAGCACTTTGCACAGCAGGGCTGGGAAGGCCAGAAACAATGTGCATAAGGCATATTGCACAAAACATTAGCTCTGGCAAGTATAGGTCTTGTGACTTTGAATGAACTTTGAACAGTTTAAATGACCTCTTACAATTTGTAAATAGGATTATTGAATGTAAATAAACAAGAGGGAAGAAAAATAAGCCAGAAAAAAACAAATAAATCAAATTCATGTCCAATAAGGAGTTCATCATTCCCAATGTAATGTTCTAGAAGGGTGGATCCTTTGGATGTACATATAAATGATGAGACGTCCTGTTTAAAGTTGAAACAGGGGCCATCAAAATGGCTCAGCAGGTCAAGGTGCCTGCCACCAAGCCCAATGATCTGAGTTCAGTCCCCAGGACCCACCATGGGGGTCCAAAACCAACTTCCACAAGTTGACCTCTGACCTACACACAGGGACTGTGGAATATGCATTCTCTCTCTCTCTCTCTCTCTCTCTGTCTCTCTAAATAAAAAATTAAACATATGAAAAATTAAAAATAAAAGTTTTTTAAATTAAAAACCAAGTTGGAAGAGGAGCTAGGAGCCTCTCACTCATCCTAATATCTACCACCTCTGCTCACTGACAGGTATATTAAGAACTCTAGAAAGTCCCCTCCCATGAGCTAGAGTTGTGATCCCCTCCTGTGGGCTGGAGCTATGGTCCCCTCCCATGAGCTTACAGCTATGGTCTCCAACCATGAGCCATGGTTCCACATTCCTCTGGTAGTAGGAAGAAGGTGGAGCAGATTGGAGGATGGGGGACTTTCCATTGTTGGGCAGCAATCTGGGCCTTCTCTGAGTGGTTTCATTCCCCCCAGCCTCTTCCCCTGAGGTCCCAGGTTATGTGTGGCAGAGGCTTTGCTTCTGTGTTGGGCTTATCCTATAGACAAGGGAGGTTTCTGTCATTTGCAGATTCTAGTCTTGGGAGAACTACAGTGAACTTCCCACTTCCTTGATGGTCAGTCATGGTATTGACTCCATATGTGGTCTTGGGTATCCAGACCTTGACATTGGACCGTTCCTAGTCCCGGGCACCAAAAGGTTTTCCATCATCTGCTATTACTCTTTTACAGCCCCAGTGTACCTTCGCTTGTGCCCTACTTATAATGTAAAACACCAAAGTGTAGGAGATAAAAAATCAGTCTGGGAAGTTAATTTTTTTAAGTATTTTAACAAACTGATAGAATTCTCAAACAAAAACATGCAATTGTATTTTAGAATGTAAATTTGTAATTCTATATGTCTACTATAATTTTTAAGCATTGTTTACTGACGAACAACTGTAATACCAAGCCTCAGTAAAAATGCAAAATGTCTCACTGTCGCTGCTATGTGAGTTTGGCATTCATTCCCCTTCCAAATTCTCCAACCTATACAAAAGTTTTCAATGTAGCCATGTTTTTTTTAAAGCAATGTTAGTTTAAAAAGAAAAAAAAAAGAACTCTTGGAAGAGAAACACAGATCTCATGTTTAAACACCTCTTTCCCAACACTATATGTACATTTTCAAAACATGTCCCCCAAAGTGTCAAATTAAACCCAAGATATCACATGAGGTTCAAAGAGGGGGAGACAGATTTATAAAACAGAGTTTTAGAGATGAAGTTTTCAATGAAGGAGCTATCAGAATGTAGCACACTAACTCCTGAAGAAAGAGATAGCAAATACTGAGCTCAAGAGGAGATATAACATTACAATTCACAACTTTAAAAGCTGTCATTTCTGGGCTGGAAATGTCTCCCAGTTGCTAGAGTGTTTGCCCAGCATACACAGAGCCCTAAATTCAATCTCCCAGCATGGTGGCCCATTTCTATAACCCCAACACGGGGGAAAATAAGGCAGGAAGATCAGATGGTCAATGTCATCCTCTGCTATGTATTGAATTTGAGACCAACCTAGAATACATGAGACCCTGTCTTAGGAAGGAAGGAAAGAAGGAAGGCAGGGAGGGAGGGAGTGAGGGAGGAGGGGAGGGAGGAACCTTTTTTAAAGAGCCAACTCGCTACCCTTGTTTTTCTTAAACTGGTTCTTATTCAACAGGCCCCAAAGGACATATATGACTCATTGACCAAGGTCCCACAATAATTTTAAGACAAAAGCCAAATATAAAGCCCAATTCCTAGCTCCTAATTCAGTGATCCTTCTGTTTCAACAACTGAATGCTGCCAAAGGATGTGCAAATACAGACGCCTCCCCTTTGGCCAGGAGTTTGCAATGAGGCAATACTCTGTTGCCTTCCAATGCCTCTCAGGTTAGATGATTGCACCAATCTGACTTGTGTTGTAAGCTGTCTTCAGATCACAGGTAAATCTGTAACAGACTGGACTTTGATGGAAAATGTACGTGAGAAGAAGTCTGACTCTAGCCAACTCTAGCTCTTGTTGGAAAGTATTGTTATATTTCAAACACTACATTTTAAGTTCAAATTCTTCCTCCTTGTCTGGCTTCTCATCCTGAGCTCTCCTGGATTTAGAGCACACCTCTACCAAACCCATGATGAACAGAAATCCCAATATATTTCAGTACCTGCTAAATATCTGCTCCATAAATGAATACATGAGTGTGTATATTTAATAATGTTCTTTCTACCTGTAACCGTTTTTCTAAGACCTTAAGACTGGCTATGAATACAGGGATCTGAAGCATGATGCATGCAAGAGACCTGTCCAGGCCACTCTTTCTGGAATTGAGTTCACATTCATTATCTACCCCCACCACCCTGCCCACTGCTAGATCCCTGTGCTGTCATACCAGCTCATTTCTAAGAAGCAATTTAAAGATGTCACCTCTCAGTTTCTAGAAAACCGGGGCAGCAGTAAATAATAGTCTTCTGAAAATGTATTCTAAAACACTATTTGATTTTCCTCGTTATTTTTATGGCAAGGATATAAATAAGACTCTGTACAGAGAGCAAAAGACTCAAAAGGTAAGTGATTTGTGGAATATTTAGAATAAGATATGCATAGATCTTGGGCTTTCTTCCAAGTTTTTTTTTCTGTTTCTTTTTAGCATAAGCTTTTACTGACTGTTTTGATAAGCTAAGTAAAGCTCACAGAAATCTCTCTGTTAAGGGTGCCATTTTTCCCATCAGGGCACACATATAAGATAGAATCATTTTTACCTGACTTTAATGAATAGCTTCAAATCCTGACAGAATGTTACTTTATAAGGTCTAATCTTAGTTTGGAATAATTCTTGTATCTATTCAATAACTATTTGGATCTATTTGATCTAACATGCAGCATGCTGGACCTTAGAGATAGACACCTGCATAAGTCAGACCAATTCTGCCCTCACAGAGATCAGAACCTACAGATGTAATTGCTATGTGATATTTTGTATACTCTAAAAATCCAGAGGTGGTAGATGACCACAAGGAAACAGACTTTTCCAGGCAGCTGGGAAGTTACTCAGATGAACTCATAGCAAAGATGACAGCATGCACAAATCCCAAGTAAGCTCAAATCAGACAAAATCCCAGCATAGGCGTGGGGAAGTGGGTTAGAAACCCCAACCCTATCTGAGGAACTATTGGAACCTGAAGGCTGCTAGAAGAGGGAGAGTTAGGAGAGTCAGTCTTGTTTAAGTGTGAGATTCATGGTACAGGGACACAAACTTGATGATGTATATATAAGAGATTCCATAAAATGGGGGGGGGGGAGTAAGGGGAGGACCAGAGAGGGAGGGAATCTAAATACAATAAAAATGTATGAAATTCAAAAAAATTCAATTTCAAAAGTCCAGGGCTGATTTCTAATCTCGATGCTTTTTCTAATTTATTGGAAATGTCTGGTCATTTGACTGGCCTCCAACAAGGGTGGCATGAAACACAGAGGTAGGCAGACCTGCAGTAATCTGTTTCTGTAACTAGGGCAAATGAAAACTAAGCAGCTCAAACACTAGGAATAATTGGATATCACATTAAGCTGTTTGACACTTTCAACTTTATATTTGGACATAATTTCACATTTACAGAAAACTTGTAAAGTAGTTGATCAAAAAGTATCATTTTACTTACCTCCCAGATTGCCAGTGATTTCCATGGTATCCCATTTGCACCACTGTTTTGTTTTCACTATGTGTATAATCTTTCTAAACTCCTCAAGAGTAACCTGCATACATAGGACCTTTTCCCCTAAAGTGTGTTTCCTAAGAACAGAGAGAGCGCTTAGGCAACTACAAGACAGTTATGATAATAAACAACATTTGCCAAATTTAATTTAATTCCCCAATCTACTATCTATGTTCTTCTGGGGTTTTTTTTTTTCAGCTGTCTCTTTCTTTTTCTCTTTCTTTCTTTCTTTCTTTCTTTCTTTCTTTCTTTCTTTCTTTCTTTCTTTCTTCTTTCCTTCTTTCCTTCCT
>NW_008353490.1:4327700-4329183 GCF_000622305.1 Nannospalax galili
CTTTGTGTACTCTTTCTTTTCCTTTCTTTCTTTCTTTCTTTCTTTCTTTCTTTCTTTCTTTCTTTCTTTCTTTCTTTCTTCTTTCCTTCTTTCCTTCCTTCCTTCCTTCTTCCCTTTCCTATTCCCTTTCTTTTCTTTCTTTTCTGAGACAGGGTTTCACTCTATAGACCTGACTGACCTCGAATCATAGCAATCTACCTGCCTCTGCCTCCCCAGTGCTGGGATTAGGGGCATATGCCACCACACTTGGCCTCATTGACTTTCTTTAGAGCATCTTTTTCAGGATATTGCAGGATTTGATACTGTCAGCTCTCTCTAGTTCGTTGTAGTCTGGAGGATTCCCATAGCCTTTGCTTATCTTTAATGACATTGTATTTTGGCCCAGCTGCCCCCCGTTCTAAGCACAGCTGCCCTCATTTGAGGTTTGTCTCTCTACTCCTCCTCATTTGCACTGCCCAGATGTTCAAGCATGATTGCATCCATCCCCGGGCATTGTCCCTGGGGACAGTCAAGGTCCTTTCCTTGGTGTGCTCATTTGAGCAAAAGCCAAGGCAGTTCTCTACATACCTCTGCAGCAAGTCTATGGGGAAATCCCAAAAGACCATGCTCAGATTCTGACCCTCATGGAAAAACTCCCCTTGTCCTTCAGGTATTCTGTGCCTGCATCAGTGCTTATGGTGATGGCTGCAAGCATCCCCCTCCTTCATGCTTCCACATTTACCAGTCCTAAAGGCAAGAGCCCTCCTTTCTCTCAGCTCAATGTATCTGTTTATTATCATTATAGATTAAAGTATTCGCATTCTCCAGTGGTTCACAACTGGACCTAACTGTTTAGGTATTCAGTTTATGACAGATTTGAGCATGGAGCCCCTCAGGTGCCCACTGTGTCTTTCTGGTGTGCTTCCTATTTTAAAATATTTTGTTTCTTTTATTTTATGTGTATGAGGGTATTGCCTGCATTTATGTACATGCACCCGTGTCATGCAGAGCTGGTGGAGGTCAGAAGAGTGTGTCAGATCCCCTGGAACTGACAGTTGTTAGGCGCCACATGGGTGCTGGGAATAGAACCCAAGTCCTCTGCAAGAGAAACCAGTGCTCTTAACCACGGGTACTCCTATCTTAACCGCAGCATATTCATGCTGTACCTGCACTGCCCTAGCTAAATTCAGTGCTTCTCTGAGGACTCCTGCCTCCTCCCTCTGCGAGGAAAGTGCTGAAGCCATGACCTGTGCTCGCGTCTGTGGTCACTCCAGCAGACAGTTCCCATCAATTCCTGGTAAGAATGAGCTAATCAGATCATTTCTATCAGAGATGAACTTTCAGAAGGTCAGTTTTTATCTAAACCAGCATTGTAAAAGAAGAATCTATGTTTTCTCCCTGGAACAAAATGTACAAGAGTTTAATAAGTAAAAAGGGTGCAAACGTTCATGGATCTCCCCCAAAAAAGTCATTGAGACCCAGAGCGCCCCCCCCCCCCCCCCCC
>NW_008353490.1:4329290-4332545 GCF_000622305.1 Nannospalax galili
TTTCAAATTTGCATTCCAGCCCCACCCCCTTGGTTCTCTTCTTTCCCTTGGTTTTGGACAAGACACTAGTTATTTTTACTAGAAAACAAAAAATGTGCCATGTTCTTTCTGGGACATTGATGGATCCTCGGGGATCTACATGAAATCTTCATTTGCCCTTGTGTGGATCAAATAAATTCAGTGACACCCCAGAATGTTCCACAGCTTGGGCACTTCCTCAAGTACAATCTATATCAGTGCTGTTACCAAAGAACAAGCCACTTGCTGCTTTACATTTTTTTTAAACTGGGGTTGGGAGCCAGGTCAGTCAGTAAAGTGCTTGCTATACAAACATGAGGACCTGAGTTCAAACCCCATGTGAAAAAAACTGAGTATGGTGGCACAAGTTCATAATCCCAATACCAAGAAAGCAGAGATAGGTGAATCCCTGGGGCTCATTGGCCACCCAGGCTAGGCTACTTGGTAGGTTCTAGGTGGACAGTGTCTGAGCAACCACACCCGAGATTGACCTCTGGCCTCCACATGAAGGTGCACAGACACAGACACAAACAAAACCATTTTACTGTGAAACGTTTCCAATGGGCACAAATGTGGAAGAGCCACGTGGCCCTGACTGCAATTCTTATTTCATCTACTGCCTTTGGCCCCACACTCTTAGCAAGAAAATTTAAAAGTAAATTATAAACATACTTCAACATTCATATCAAACAATTACCATATCCAACAATATAATTACCTAATAACATCTAATAGTACCCAATCCGTGCTTAATTTTCTCCAATTTTCTTGAAAATATCTTTTTGTACTTTGCTTAAATGGCAACCTACTTAAACAAGACTATGCAATATACTTTAAAATATCTTAACTTATAATCCAAAAGTTTGCCTCTTTTCTTTTAATGGCATGTACTTGTTGGAGAGCCTAGGTAGATTTATAGGACTTTCTAAAGCCTAACAATTAGCTTTTAACATGTAAGGACCATTTTTCTCAAGAAAGAGTATCCATTGACCCAGTGAGTAGTAAAACCTGGTAATGACGCAACAGTAACTATAGGGTGAAGGGCACATTCCCAGGTGCCCTTTAGCAGGTGACAAAAGTTCAAAAGAAGGTGCAGGAGAGGGGACAAGACTGCACTTCTCAGCAAGGAAAGAGCTCCGAGAACCTTAACACAAACTCACCTGGGGGAAGGCTACCTCCCCAGGAGTGGGTAGGCTGGGCACTGACCAATGAGTTGGTGCTATTTGCTACAGGAAAGAAAAAGACCAAATTCCTCTTTTCCAAACCTATGGGAAGCAATAACAGCATGTTCCACGTGCTTCTAACATTTGCCTCTGTCAGCATTCCCTTTGGGTAAATGGTGCTCTGAGGTGGCTCATATCATCAGAGTACCTATACCTGCATCAGTCTTATCATGGAAAAACCCACAGTTCATTTTACAGCAAACAAAACACTCCTTAAAACTCACTTGTTTTTTAGTGATTTTTCTTTAATTTACACCTCTACTTTCATCGTTTTTAATATCTAAATGTAGTATAAGGTACACAGAGGCCAATGAGGCAGTAAATATCACACAGGAAGGTAAAGCCCATTCAGTCATCATTGAGCTGACATCCCAGATAAGACACATATCTTGTTCTCTCCTGGAGTTATTTCCTTGGGCTAATTAAAACAAGGCAAAATGATTGTTTTACAGTTCAATAGGCCAGAAGTCTGACACCACAATATGAGAGCTCAGCTTTCTCTGAAACCTTCAAAGGAGGTCTCCCTCCTCTTCCAGCTGCTGGTGTTGACATGAACCCTTGATGTTTGCTCCTGGAGTTCTCAATGATACAAGACCAACCAACCACTGTATCAAAGGTCCACATAAACCAGAAGCAAATGAGTAACCATCACACTGATAAGAACCAGAAGAAAACACTCATTATCAAATGTCCTCTACCAACCCCCTTGACTTTAACATACTCTGAACCCTATGTGCTACCTCTTGCACAGTGGCTGGAAAGAACTCACCTATACTTAGTACCTTAGAGGTTCATCAGATATGCTGGTAGTAGAGTAGCCCTAAAAATAGAACGAGTCTTTAAAATGCTAAAGATATTTACTCTTTGGAATATTTCATATTTGTGTACAATAGATAGATTCTCCTGTGGAGCTGTTAGACCCATACCTGTTCTTCTACAGCGATTTTATAATTCTTTCTTAATCTAAAATGAGATTTATGGGTGATATACTTTTCAAAAGAATCATAATAACCTAAATCTAATATAAAGGAAAAATAAAATGACAGCAATTTGTAATTAAACAATAGTATTGATATCAATATGTAAATATATGAGTATGAGTATACCAGAAGGAAGGAAGGCCCCCACATATTTCTAAATGCCCCTGGAAGGTATTGCCACCCTCTGAGAATGGGCTTCAGAGCAATAGCGTGGGGTTGGGCCTTAGATCACCTGGAGCTGGTACTATGGATGGTTATAAGTTACCATGTAGCATCCAGTTTCCTTAACCTCTCCAGCATGCCCCTAAACATACTTCTGACATTTTGTACTATGTTGTTATATGAATTCTTCCTAGGGAGACATTAATACACGTCTACTCCCTACTCCCATTAATACACATCCAGATAGGGTACCAATGACAGATAAAAGTAATGTTTCTACCCAAGTATAACTTAGTGAACCAATGAATTTACTGGACTTACTTACAGGAGTATGGGTGAGAGGTTACTTACAGGAGGACAGAAGGCCCCCCCAAACAGCTCCAGCACAGATGACAGCTTCCCCATAGCTGCATAAGGAGTCCCTCCGCCTCGCCTCCAGTTAACCTGAATTGGTTGTAGTTAGGTCAGAATTAGCATACAGCTGTGAGAGAAACGTAGGGAGGAATGACTGGAATCTCTGGTGAAGGCCAATACTCCTCCACATCCTCCTTCTATGACGGAACATCAGCAGGTCAGATCTCTCAAGGGTCTCTTGCAGATATTCACAGCTGCTTATCTTTTTAAAGGTTAAAACATCATTTAATTTATGTCTTATAGGGTTTATACTGTGTACAATATTGTATAACTGTAATAATTCAACTGTAAACCTAAAAATTTACAGCCAAACCTGAAAAAGATGCATCTTAGCTCAGAAAATTTTTATTGAATATGTCAATGCTATTGTAATGAAATTCTTCTTCTAAGTATGTGGTTATTAAATAAATAAGTATAACAAAACAAAACAAAACAAAAAACTAAAGATGAACCTACTA
>NW_008353490.1:4332648-4335038 GCF_000622305.1 Nannospalax galili
TATAACTGTAATAATTCAACTGTAAACCTAAAAATTTACAGCCAAATTTGAAAGAGATGCATCCTACCTCAGGAAAACGTTATTGAATATGTCAATTGTGTTGTAATGATATGCTTCTTCTAAGTATGTTGTTATTAAATAAATCATTTTTAAAAATTAAAAAAAAAAGATGGTAAACACTGTTATGCTCACAGGACAGCATTATGCAATGTATGAATTTATGTACAGTGGTAGTCTCAGCATTGAGGATCATAAAATCAAAGCATTGATCAACTCTGAAAACTGTTGAAGATGCTCTATGTCCTGCAGTATCAGATATGCAGCCAAGATTTAATCCTTTATGTAAAATAAACAAGCACATCCATCTCATCAACATGTAAATTTGTTTTCATCTTTAATAAATGGTAAAATTATATGTTGAACAAAGAATTATTTGAAAGTAAGTTTTGATGATTTATGAACAGTAAATGTTTGATTTATGTATCTATTTTTTATAATTATACAGCCAGGTTTATGTAAAAATTTCTCAAGTCACAAGTGGAAAAAGTTAAAGTGGTCTATGCTAGAAAATGTTAAGGGCATGGGCCTGTCAGAGTGAGGGAACAGAAGTCCTCACTCAGGAGACAGTGATGCTGGACAGAAGATTGGCAAAGACACTGGGTGTACCTAAGGTCCACAGGTTTCCAGGGTTACTTCCCTACCTTTTCCTAAAGATGTGCTGACTCAGAACCAGGAAGATGACTTATCTTGTCAAGTGCTTGCCATGTAAGCATGAGGACCTGAGTTCAGCACCCCAGAACACACATTTTAAAAGCCAGGGGTGACAACATATATCTAGATTCCCAGCACTAGGGAGGCAAAGACAGATGGATCTTTGGGGCTTGTTGGCCAGCCAGTCTAGCCAAATCAGCAATATGTAGGTTACTGAGACACCCTGTCCCAAAAATCAAATGAAGAGTGATTGAGAAAGACACCAGAAATCAACCTCTGACCTCCACATACATACTACACATAAGTAAATGGAAAGAGAGAGAGAGAGAGAGAGAGAGGTGCTGACTTGGGTTCTGTGCTTTAAATCAACTTGGCCAATGTTTAAGAGTGAAAAGGAAATTTCAGTGAGTTCCTTCTTTGGGGGAGGGGGGTGTTATCTCACCCATGGCTGTCCTGAACAGTGATGGTAACCCACAAGTAAACCCTGGTTGGGGAGGGATGTGATATTTAATTCTCTGTCACAAATCAATCTAGAACTTCAGGCAAACATTGGAACATTCTGTCTATTGCAAATACTCCTCTCTATTAAAGACTGATGATTTGAGAACAGCTGGGAACCCATCTTCAGGAATCAGAGCTGCCTTACTCTTAGCTGTTTACACACCTGACACAGGGAAAGTCACCAAGTGACAGCTTGATTTTGCCCATTGGCCACTGGAAACTTTTGGGAACACCCTGCACCCAGATGGGAGCTTAGTCACCCACGTAGGACCTGCCAAGTAGGTGCAAGGTTCTCAACCCAGAAGAATAACAGCGAATCATGGGGAAAAGAGTCCATAGTATAGCATGTGAGCTTTTGTCCTGAGTTCTAGAGCTTTCCATCTGCAAAGTGTGGCACTCGTTACCATGTGGCAGTTGAGGCCCTGTATCTTTTATTGACTTTCATACCTACTTGTCCTCCACTCACTTGTCTTTTGTGAGAACAGTGCAAATTCAGGTGGAGACCACAGAGAAGGGAGGCCCCAGAAGCCCCCGGTGCACTGTGTCTTCCCTAGCCATGTTTAGATCCTGAGTATAGGCAGCAGCATACAGCACCACAGAGCCTCCAGAATATGGCCACGATATCATCTTCCAGGAAGGAGACATCTGTCCAGACTTAGGATGTGTTGCAATCTCATTTTCTTTCTGTGAGTGGTAGGACGAGTTTCTGCTGATGTCTTTCTGCCTTTCCTTTGGTTTTTTGTTTGTTTTTCAAAAAAACAAACCAAACAAACAAAAAAAACAGGGTCTCATGTCTCAGGATGACTTCAAACTCACTGTGTAGTTGAGGATGATCTTGAATTTCTGATCCTTCTACCTCTACCTCCTCAATGCTGGGATTATACAGACTTGTACCACCACTAGGCCCATTTATGTAGTGCTAAAGATCAAGGCTTTGTACATGCTAGGCAAGCACTCTATTAATTCTGTCTCCAGCCCTGTCTTTCTGTTTTTAAAAGTTAATTAGAAAACCCGAAAACTGTCATGTAACTAAACTAATATGATTTCTTACTATGTGCAAAATATGTATCCTTATATTTATAGACAAATATCCCAGTCACCACTCATCAAAGAAGTTCAGTTTGCACCAGTCAGAGACTATTACCAAGTACCACAACTGGTCACACACGGACATTGTC
>NW_008353490.1:4335083-4372641 GCF_000622305.1 Nannospalax galili
CCTAAGGCTCATGGAACATAGAACAGGGATAAAGAAGAGGACACTAATGAATCTCTCAGTTCTCAATAGTGAAGCTCCCTCATGCAGTGGAGGGCCAGGAACACAAAAGGTCACAAATAGCCAAAGTGTACAGATTAAGAGTCTGCTTAATGATGGTTCTTGGGCAGGACCCCTCTATTGAACTTCATCCACCCAAGGCTCAGGGACCATCTTGGAAGAGGGGCAGAATGATTGTAAAAGCCAAGGAGGATGTGCATGGCCACGTGGAAACAGAGTCCTACAAGCTCCTGAGAACCTCCTCATATGATTCTATGGCAATGGTGTCAGTATACACAAGTCCCATGCAAACTCAGACAATAACCCAGCATGGAACTAGAAAAATGAACGGCAGACCTCAACCTTACCTGAAGGAATGTTGGCAACTGATTGCTGCTAGATGAAGAAGAGCTGATCTTCCTAAAACAAGGGAATCTAGATAGGCTGACTAGATTTAGTGGACAGACTTGCACTGGGGAATGGCTGGGGTCACTGACAACCCAGAGGGCTTTAACAGGGATGACAGAGTATATGGACTCCAGTATGGGGGGGTATGGGAGGGTGCCAGTGGGGACAGGGGTATAAAGATTATTAAGATTGTTTGAGATGTTCTGTATGAAATACCAGTAGGCCTCAGAATACATCCCCATAATTACCTGGCCCTAGCGTGACAAGCTGAGCTTTGTCCTCTAATCCATATAAAGAATTCCTACCCAGCCCCCCAACCCAGAACTCAGAGCAAGACCTGATTTGGAAAGAGGGTTGATTATGGAAGATATAATTAGCTAAGATGAAGTCATGCTAATATGAATAGGCCCTCATTCAGTGTGACCACTATTTTTATAAAAAAGGGAATTTAGAAGCACAGGTATACCCAAGGATATCACCATATGAGGATGAAGGCAAGAGGCTGAGTGAGCCTTCTTACAAGCCCAGGAGCACTGGACAGCATTAGCATCCACTGAAGCTGGGGGATGCCTGGAACGGCATTGCCTTCCCAGTCCTCGGAAGGAAGCCACTCTACAGACACCCTAAGCTTGGATTTCTAACTTCCATAATTGTGAGGATGTAAGTTTCTGCTGCTTAAGTTACCCAGTCTGTGGTATTTTGTTACGGCAGTCCTAACAAACAAATGTATTTACTTTTAAACATTGTGTAATAAACTATAGTGCATTATTGTATTCAATATATATAATCCATAATGAAAATCATTTCTTATCATGGTACTTATAGTCTGTGCTTAAAAAACAAAAATAATCCTGTTTACCAGAAGCTCTGCCTGTAGACATACCCCCCCCTTTATTTGTTTTATCTTTGTTTAGGTTGAGAGCAGCACAAATATATAGGTATAAACATATACACAGAAGGTAGTTTGAAAAAAAAAGCTGGACGTGGTGGTACATGCCTTTAATCCTAGCACTCAGGAAGGAGGCAGAGGCAGGCAGATCTCTGTGAGTTCAAGGCCAGTCTGGCCTACATAGCAAGTTCCAGGCCAGCTGGGGCTACAAGGAGACCCTGTCTCAAAAAAATAAAAAAAGAAATAAAGGAAAGAAAGAAAGAAAGGAAGGAAGGAAGGAAGGAAGGAAGGAAGGAAGGAAGGAAGGAAGGAAGGAAGGAAGGAAAGAAAAAAGAAAAAGGAAAAAAGAAAGTAGTTTGACAACACAACCATTTATTTAAACAACAACAGTAGGTTCCCCCTTGGGTCTATGATCTTCCCTTCCCATTCACGAGCTTTTGACTAGGCTTGCAATACCAGACATGGATTCTGTCTTGTGGAATAGGCCTCGAATCCAACCAGAAAGCACTTGTTTACCATCTTAGCCATCATGCCACTATTGTACCAGTGGGCACAACTTCCCTAGCAGGTAGATATTGTAGCATGCAGAGTCCAGTGCTGGGTAAGATCACTGGTGTCTTTTCACCACCACAACTTGCAAAGCACTTGCTAGTACTATGTAAGCTAGCCAGCAAGAAGACAGTTTCCTAGTCAGTTTTAGATTGATTTCTCTATGTCCTACAGCCGAAGTGAGTGCTATTGCCAGCAATAAGATCTTATCATTTAATGACAGTGGGCAGCCAAAAGCAATGGCAATAGTGTGTGTTGTTTCAGACACCTCTAGGGCTCCACCTATAGAGACATCTTATCATAGTCCTATTCTTCTTTGGGTAGATCTGAATGGAGAAGCCAACCAGTGAGAAATAACCTACTACCTCTGCCCAATAAAACCAATAGGCCAGAGTGATTACCACTTAACAGTATGGTGTTCAAGTCAATAAATAGATATCAGCTGCTCCTGTGACCTTGAGCTTCCACAGGAAGTTGACAGTGACATGGCTCAGACTCCTATCACTACATCCATTTGGCATGTAGGTTTTGTCATTTATCAACCATTTTATTACTGTACGCTTTAGCCCACTGGCAAGTCATGGTTGTTAGGTTGTTAAGGTAGGTCCAGGTTGCCATTCTAACTTGTATTATTGTGAAAAATAGTTTCCAAAGGGATTTCTACTACATTTCCCTCCCCTACACAACAGGTAAAAGGTTTATATCATAGGAAGTCATTTAGCAGTAACATATGCAAAATTATAAGATAAAGTTTGTGTGTGATGAAGTCCTTTGACTTAGCTCTAGGTCTCATGGTACTGTGTAGAATAACTTTGTTTTCTCATGCCCACATGAGAATCACAAGCCGGTTAGGCAGTGATGGGCAAGGTGATAGCCTTCTTTGAAACTCTAAGGGGAAGAGGTTACAGTAAAAGCAGGCTCTTTGTCTGAATAACAAAGTCTGTCACAGTTTTAGGGAATCCTAAGTTAGCTGCTAAGAGGTCATTAGAACCCCACTCTTCAGTAGAACTCTGCTGCTCTTTGCATGCACTCTGATTCTTATCATGATTTTTGTCACTATTTGAACTTTAACCCTTGCAATGAAAGTGATTACCTAACATGGAACTTACTAACAGATTAAAGTGTTCTTTATCTGTCTTGGTCAGTAAGGAATATATGAACTTTTTAATGGGGTCAGAGATTAGAAAGGGAGAAATTAGTAGGGCAGACAGAACAGCAGTAATGTTTAACTGATGAACCCTATTGAACTGCATCTCTGCTTAGAGACTAGTAAGCAAAAGAGACCTTTAACTTGGTCAGTCTGGGCTCTGAGAGTCTGGGGGCAAGGTTCACCATGGCACCCCTGGGGAAACAAGAGGCTCAAGTGGCCTCCACTGAGAAAAGCCAGTGTCACCTGCCATGACTTAGGAAGTAGGTCATGTACCATGCCCTGAGAGACCTAGCTCCTGCCTCCACAGGGCTTGGGTGATGTTTAGGAGATGAAGAGGTAGTTATAAGGCTCTCTCCGAGCACAGCCCCACTGCCCAGGACAGCCCCACAGTGGCACATAGGTGGTTCTTAATGAGCTCAGTGAAAACAAACTGACAAATCACATGGAAGTTTCTATGAAAATTCTGACATGCTTTCTCTCCCCGCTAAAGGCAACAGCCTATGCCTGATGAAACATGTATGTTAAGTCAGTTAACTATGACTTTGAGTTTAGCCTGAAGTGCATTCAGTGAAAAACCAGTTGCACAACATAAGCAGGAAAAATCAGATTTATATCTTTGGCGTTCTAAACTAGAAGAGCATCTTTTAGCCCATAAAACTGGCAATGGCCTGACTTACCACAGCCAAATCCCTGTAGCCATCTCCATAACTAATTCAGTTTAAACAGCTCAAGTTCAGGCTGGGGAGATAGCTCAGTCTGTAAAGTCCTTGTCATGTAAGCATGAGGACCTTAATTAGATCCCTAACACCCATGTAAAAAAATCCAGGCATGAGGGCACACCCATGTAATCCCACTGCTGGAGAGGCAGAGACAGGTGGATCCCTGGACCTTGCTGGCCAGGCAGCCTAGCCTACTTGGTGAACTCCAGGTCCCAATGATAGACTCTGTCTCAAAAAAACTAGGTGAATGGCTTCTGAGGAACAACATCCAAAGTGACCTCTGGATTCTACATGCAGAGAGAGAGAAAAGAGAGAGAGAGAGAGAGAGAGAGAGAGAGAGAGAGATCATTGAAGTATCTGTTTGTAAAGCCTAGGGTCCTTCAGTCCATCCTCTATCAAGTGTATATAGTAAGGCATTGGTTTCAGGGCATGCTGATGTTTAAGAGGAAGGGAGGTCCTCATCACTCACACTGTTAGTGAGGCTGCTGTCACCTGCAGGAAGCAGGGCTCTGAATATGAACTCTCTTCCCCTCTGATGATGGAAGCTGGATGCAGGGCTCTGAAAATGAATTCATTCCTCTCTGCTGATAGGAGCTGGGTGTTGCCCAGAATCACAATTCACACAGTCTTCAGCTGACTCCTTGAGGACCAAGCCCACTCCTGGACAACACAGTGAGAACCAGGGGTAGCCATCCAGCAGCAAACCTGCATCTCTCTGTGCTACCCCAATTTCAACAGTAACAGGGGCCCTGTAGCAGCAACAGCAGCCGAGTCAGGCTCTGAGCAACTGTTAGCTCCTGAGGTTTAGTGGTATGCTCTCCCTCTGAGAGACGTCTAAGGTCTCGGTCCTATTAAACAGAAGTCTCTCAGTTGCAAGTAAATAAGACCTGCCTAAAACTAACTTAGACAATAAGAGAACGTATGGGTTCAATGATCAAGTTAAACTGAAAGATCTCAGCATTCTCATAGCTCAACATTTGTCAAATTGTCAGCATCTTACACTTCCAACTCACAAAAAGTCACACCACAGACAGGCATCATGAGAGACATGATCTCATGCCCAGCCAGTAACTCTGAGGGCTCAGATTTTCCTGAAAGTGTAACCTGCCACAGCTGCATCTCGCTGTTGATACCTGCTGCTCTAGATTTCATGTTCCACTCATGGAAGCCTCACCACTATTCAGCTGGCCAAGAAGCTAATAGAAAATCCCCTTGGGTTTCTCTTGGGAGGACTAGCATTTCTGTTGCCTGGCGGCAGTTTGTGAGTGAGTATACAAAGCACCAAGAACACAGGTGGAAATCTGCGACTTGAGTTTGCAGTGCCAAGGAAAAGATCAAAAGTCTACATTCAGCAGTCTAAACAGAAAAACTCTACAGACCCATCTCAGTCCACTCATCATGTAGACGTTCTCTCCTCGGGTCCTCTGAAACATGAGGACCGATGCCCATGATACACTAGCATGAACAGGTGGATGCCTCCTAATTGTCCGCCATACCTGCTTTAGCTAGACTGCTCTTTAGTGTACATGTTCCAGATGCTTTTTTAGCTTTATACGTAACTGCTGTTATGCTAATTGAATGTCATATAGCCTGACACAAAATAAAAGTGCATGGGCCAGCAAGATGGCTCAGCAGGTAAAGGCACTTGCCAAATAAGCCTGATGACCAGAGTTCGATTCCCAGATAAAGGAGAACTAACTCCATAAAGTAACTCCACATGCCCACGATGGCAAGTGCACATCTGTACCCACACCCATCATACACACAATAAGTAATTTTAAAAATTAAAGAATAAATAAAAATAAAAATACAAAAGAAAAGATATTCCCACAGTGATGAGGTAGGATGATTTTGAAAGATTTAACAGGTTGCTAAAGTTAATAATTAGTGTGAGAAGGCAACTATAAAAGACCAAGGGGAAACTGAAATTCCAGGAGGGCTTGGTAGGAAGGTATTCCCCATGTTTCTACAGGTTTTCATTCCACTTTGAAGGAAGGGAAGGGAACTTAAAAAAAATTGTGTATTTCATACAGAACATCTCAAATAATCGTAATCATCTTTATACTCCCTTCCTCACTGGCACCTCCCATAGTCCCCCCACTGGAATTCATACATTCTGTCATTTGTCTTAACGCCTATTGTATCAAGTGAGTGCCCCTAGACGTCCCTCAGTGCAAGTTCATCTACTAGGTCTAGTCAGCCTATCTAGAGTCCCTTGCAGTAATCAGTTGCCAATATTTCTTCAGCGAAGATTGGGGTCAGCTGCCCATTTCCCCGTTCTATGGTGGGTTTTTGCCTGTTTGACTTTGCATGGGTCCTGTGCATGCTGACACCATTGCTGTAGGTTCATATGAGCAAGGTCCCAGGAGCTTGTAGGACTCTATTTGCATGTGGCTATGAACCTCCTCCCTGGCTCTTATAATCTTTCCACCCCCTCTTCCGCAATGGTCCTTGAGCCCTGGGTGGGTGTAGTTTAATACAGGGGTCTTGTCCAAGGACCAGCATTCTGCAGAGTCTTAGTCTCTATGCTTTGGCCATTTGTAACCTTTTGTGTTCCTGGCCCTCTGTTGCATGAGGGAGCTTCACTGATGAGAACTGAGATATTCATTAGTGTCCCCTCTACCCTTTGTTCTATGTTCTATGATCCCTATGTGTAGAAGATTCATTGTAGATGTGCCACTTAGATGGGCAATTTCAGACAATGTCTGTGTGTGACCAATTATGGTACTCTGCAGTGGTCTTTGTCTGGTCAAAAGAAGCTTCTTTGATGAGTGGATATTTGTCTGTAAATATAAGGATACATATTTTGCACATAGTAAGAAATCACATTAGTCTAGGGATGTGATAGTTTTGGGGTTTTCTTTAAGATCTATGACCTCTCTAGCCATGTGTATTTGGCTATGTTTACAGTACCATCCATGAGTTACTCCCATTGAGCGGACTTTTAGTCCAATTAGGTAGCTGTTGATTGCCCCCAAGATAAAAGTGCCAATGCTGTTGGGCATGGTGGCGCACGCCTTTAATCCCAGCACTCGGGAGGCAGAGGCAGGCGGATCTCTGTGAGTTCAAGGCCAGCCTGGTCTACATAGTGGTTCCAGGACAGCTGGGGCTACAGGGAGATCCTGTCTCAAAAAGACCAAAAAAAAAGTGCCAATACTGCACCAATGTCATATGCTGTACAGATCATTGGTGTGGTTATTTGGTCTTGAAGGCAGTGTGGGACCATCAATTAATATTTTCTCTTGGCACCTTCATAGTGCTCTCCAAAGCTCTGAGAGCTAGTCTTCAGGGGAAGTGGCTTCCAGGTCAGTTCCAGCTCCATTGCTCCAAATCTGAAGTATGTCTGGGGTCTTACCTTCAAGTTCTGGGAGGCAATCAAGGGATGTGGCAATAGCCTGTGTAATTTTGGGAGTCTCTTGGACCACCCTGGCCAACAACTTAAAGGAAGGCTTCTCCTATCTGGCACTGTTTCTTGTTATGTAGCTTTTAGCTATCTATATACATGGACTCATTTGGAGATATTGTATGTGTGATTTGTCATTAGGTTGTTGGACTAATATGATTTCCTTTTTTTTTTTACACTAGCTAGGCATCATTTATCTCTCCTCTCTCCCTGTCTAATCTTTCCACTATGACTTCCCATTTAAAGTTCCCCCTTTCCCCATTTCTCCCTTGATAATACCAGTCTCCTATGGTCCCATGTCTCTTGAGCTCCTTCTTTCTCATTATCCCTAAAGTTCTTTTATAACCCTCCCTACCCCCTCCAATTTAAATGCCCCTACTTTATCATTTATCCCTTAGTAACACCTGTCTCCTTCTGTTCTTCTCTCTCAGGTTCCTTCTTTGGAAGGGAAGAGAACTTTAAAACATGTTCTATGGATACAGTCAGTGAATCCACACTCAGAAAAAAAGCTCTTGTCAGATGTATTAATGTTCAAACAAGCTTAAGAAAGTTAAAAATAAATGATTCTGATTTTCTGCTTTCCCTGACTTTGAGCAATCAGTGATCCAACTCTATAATTAAGAAGCCTCTGTGTATCTTAAAAGCAGAGAAAGGAGGGGCTGGAGATATGGCTCAGTAGTTAAAACCACTGGCTGCTCTTGCAGAGGACCGAGGTTCGATTCCCAGCACCCACATGGCAGCTAACAACTGTCTGTAACTCCAGTTCCAACACCCTCTTCTGACCTCCATGGGCATTTCATGACATGGGTGCACTTACATTCATGCAGACAATACACTCATATGCATAGAAATTAAAATAATAAAATATTTTGAAAAACAGAAAGACAGAAAACCAGAGCACTCCCCCAGTCCCCCGGAGAAGAAAGGACAATGGGGATGTAATTTCTGCAGCTGAAATGCCTGGGTCTTGTTCCATGTCTTTCTTGGTAAGTCAAGACAAAGAAAACAGGTAAGGAAGAGACCACCTGTAAGGCTGAGAAGGAGGTGACAGGCTCACAACTGAAGCCCAGGAACCCAGGAATGGGGATGAGCAATGGTGGGCTCTAGAATAAAGTGTGTCACAGGAAAACGATGGATCATGAAGTCTTATCTCAGCTTGAGGAACCAGTCTCCAAGTTTGTTCATTCTTAGCCGAAAGGATTTGGAAAAACAATGAAGGGAATCAGGAAGGGCCCTTGGAGAAAAATACTTGTTAAAGTTATTTTGATTCCTCTGATCTATGAAAACTCCAGTTCAAAGCATAGCTACTCTCTATATCTATATCTATATCTATATCTATATCTAATCTATATCTATATCTATATCTATATCTATATCTATATCTATATCTATATCTATATCTATATCTATATCTCCTGGGATCTGCTATATCTATATCTATATCTATATCTATATCTATATCTATATCTCCTGGGATCTGCAAGTTGCGCCGTGTGGGGCTCATAAGTGACCATGCACACCAAGAGGGGCAAGAGTGTTCTATTCTGCGGTGGGGGGCCCCAGCAGGAAGCCTTGGATTCTAGAATAATTATCATTTTTCCAGGAGAAGAGTGTCACCTGCAGGTTTGAGTCAAAAGGAAGGGAGTCAGGACTGGTCACGTAGGAGGAATGTGAACTTCCCTGGCTCTAAGGAGCCCACTGCCTCGGGTTGCGGAGCCAGTTGCAACTGTGAGATATAGCAGCTTAGCAGAGATAAAGCGGCACTCAGGCAGAAGTTATCAGTTGGGACAGAACTTCCTTAACCTTAGAGCACGAAACTGGCCCTGCCCTTTGTGTTTGCCTCGATAACCTTCTACCACCCCTCACCCTTGAGTTTTTGGACAGCTGCCAATGTAGACACTACCTCCACATCCACAGTGTTTCACAGACATCAGGATGTGGAGGGCTGAGAATCTTAGCATCTTTTTCAGCTTCTTGCCACTCTGGGAAATCACTGGAGCTAAATACACCTGTGCTCCAATATGCTTGACCCAGAATGGGTCATCTGGCTGTAATTCACTCTGTCCTAAAAGGTTGAAGAGCAGTTCAGGGCTGCCCCAAACTTGCTGCCTTCACCAAGGCATATGGCAAGAGCTATGGCAAGGTGTTGGCAAATAAGAATCACCCAATGATGATGATCAGAAATACAGATTAAAGGTGAGCATCAGTTAGAAGACCTCAGTCATCTATTAGCTCTGTTATTCAGTCAACAGATACCACCTGTATGCCAGGAACTGGACTAAGCTCCAAAGACACAGTGCAAAACTGAGAGAATGGCCTGGGCAGATCAGATGAGGTTAGTTAGTACTTACAGAAATATTTCAAAGAGAAAAGCTGGATGCCTGGGCAAAGGCTACAGCACTGGAGGCAGAGGAGAGAGACAGGTGTGAGAAGGACTATCTGTAGACAATGTTACATATAAATAGCTTATCTTCTATTGCAAAAGTCATCTATTTAGTTCAAGCATTATCTAAGTGGACAAAAATCCATATCTCGCCATAAAAGACACTACTTCAAACAGTGAGGACTGCAGAAAGAAGGCACATGGGCGGGCTCTAGAGAGGAGAACTTGGGTGCTCCTGAGATAAGAAATGTGTCCTTTTAGGGCACAGATGCTGAGTGCATTTTGACTAAGTTGAGCTTTGTTTTGTGATAACTTTATTGGGTTAGAATTCACGCTATGTAGAATGATGGTTTTCAGTCTATTCAGAGCTGCCCAGCCAGCATCATAATCAAATCCTGAACATATTTTTTTTATTCCCAAAAGAAACCTTGTTCCCATTTCCAGTCACTCTCCTTATACCTGAAAGCCCTCCTTTGTAGCCCCAGGTAACCATGGCATCTATGGATTTGCCTGTGGCCTTTTTTAGTGATACGCATCTTCTACTTAGGGTATTTTCAAACTTTGAGACATGTTGCGGCATACATTAGCCTCCCTCTTCCGAAATTTCTTCCCATTCCCTCCTAACTTCATGCCCCCCCCTTTTTTTTAAATAACCCATTAAATCTAATTATTGCTGCCCACACGGGCATAGGGCCATCCAGTGGAGCTTGGGCAACCTACTAGGAAGCAACCACGCCTCTGAAGAAAAGCAACTCTCCCTCCTCCAGAAGTCATCAATTGTCACTACCTCCTCAGCTAGATGAGGGACCTGCTGAGCCTCTCACCCACCTCTGTCCATGTTGGAATGTCGACTGGCTTGATCTGGTGTAGCTTTTGCACAGGCAGCTACAACAGCTTTGAGTTCATGAGTGTAGTATTTCTGTCATGTCCAAAAGACAGTTTTGCCCCTGACCTCGCCTACCTCTGGCTCTTAGAATCTTTCTGCTCCCTCTTTTGAGAAGTACCCTGAGCCTTGCAGGGGAGGGGGTGTGATATAATAATTCCATTCAAAACTAAGCACCCTACAGTAACTTACTCTCTGCATGTTGACCAGCTGCAAATACATTTTTTGAGTTGTAGGTTTTCTAATCATAAATGCAAGACCCTCAGATACAATACAGAATCTACAAGTGTTTTCTCGCATTCTATATGTCTTTACACTAACTCAATGATGTCTTTTAAAATACAATTTTTATTTTGCATTTCAAATGTATTTATTTCTTTTGTTGTTTATGCTTTTGCTGTTATTATCTAAGAAACCACTGCCTGACCCTAAATCATTCAGATTTATATTTCTTTTCTTTCAAGATTTTTACGGATCTTCTCTCGTGTCTTTGACTTGAAGTGAGAATCTGAATGTGAAGATAATGCTACTTTCTTTCATTACGATATCGAAGTTTTATGACTGGCACATCTCTAAGGAACTGTCCCTAAATCACTAGTGGCTTGTAAAGCATGACAGATAAAATCACAAAGGAGAAATCAATCCAGTGTAACAATAAGACATTAGCATCCCAAAGCAAGAGGGTTCAGAGTTAGAGATGGTCCTCACTGGACAACAGCCACTTAATTATATGAAACAAGTTCAGCTGGAACTTCTTCTTTCTCAGCTCTTTTCAGAATTCTCTGTGGCTCCAAGAGTATTAAAGCAAATTGAACTTTTAACCTAAAAATGATAGCATGTCATTTGGATGGCTTCTCTTTCATATATCTGAGTGTGTATATGTGTGTATGCAAGTATGCAGTGTGTGTGCAGTGTATGCACACGTGGGGGGGTGCACGTCCATGTGCACTGTCAAGACCTGAGGATGTTGGGAGTCCTATTCAATCATTCTCCACTTTATTATTTCTTCGAGACAGGAGCTAGGCTGGTGACCAGAAAGCCAGTGATCGTCCTGTCTCCATCCCTCCCTCTACCCTAGTGCTGGGGTTACAAGTATACATGGCCACATCCAGCTAATTTTGTGGGATCTGGGGATTTGAATTCAGGTCCTCATGCTTTCATTGCAAGCACTCTTATGTGCTGAGCCATCTCCCCAGCTCTTGTTTAATGGTTTCTAAACTTATTTGAATTAGATGTGAAAATTTTTGTAATTGCACATTTTGCATTGTTTTTTTATGGAGGACCTAGTCTGTTAACACAAGCACATTTGTTTCATTTATTTCTCTTCCTTATAAAAACTGGTAATGATGGTATTTTCAATACCCCTATCCCTGTACAGACTTTTTTCTAGGCCAATCTGAATGCATTTAGTCAACTCTGGTCTGGTCCAAAAGACCCCTGTATACCCAGGTGCAGAGCTAGTTCTATGCAAACACAGACCACCCAGAACCTCAGAGGGAGCCAGGCCCAGTTGGACTCTTCAGTTTGGACTTCTGCCTTTCAGAATCTTGATAAGCAAACTGTGCTGTTTTAAGCCACCAAGTTTGAGCTGCTTTGTCCCAGCAGCACCAGGACACGAACACAATTCCATACACTCTTCAGAGGGGATACTGCTAAGGGAATCAGCTCCCAGAGCTACCGCTGGCATTGCCTAGACACCTCCTAATGGACAGGGAGGCTAACCTGCTCTACACAAAGCACTTTCACATTCATGAAAAGCCAGTGAACCAGATCACGAGAACACTTGCTGCGCCTGACCCAGGTTCTGGGCTCCTACCAGGAACAGGGAGACTACTGGGGCACCTCATGCAATTCTCCAGCTTACTATTTATGTGAGTCAGTAAGTAAAAAGCAATGACAGCTTCAGGAACTCTCAAAGATCTTTTGTCAGGCATGGAGAGATGGCTCAGTGGGTAGGTGCACTTTCTCTGCAAGCATAAGGACCTGAGTTCGAGTCCCCAGCACCTACATAAAAAGCTAGGCATGGATATATGTGACTAAAACCCCAGCACTGGGAGACAGAAAGGTAGATCTGAAGGGCTTGCTGTCCAGCCAGCCTAACTGAAACTCCAGCTTTTGGCTCAGTGAGAGATGTTGTCTCAAGCAATAAGGCAGACAGCCATAGAGGAAGTCAACTGACATCATGCTGTGACCTCTACATGTATATACAGAGGCATATCTGCACACTCATATACACAATATACCTCACACAGTCATATACACAAAATGTTTTTTCTTTTTGTTTTACTTGAAATTTTGGCTGCACAAACTCTAAGTGTTCAAAATACAATATAAACTAATTCTTCCTCCTTTGTATGTTATTTCCATGGCACATGAAGAAAAATGGACAGCCAAGGCAATCAGTGATAAAAATGTCAAAGTTCCACTATGTGGTACAGCCTCCTTAAGAATAAGTAAAATTTGGGGCTAAAAGGATAGCTTAATGATAGAATGCTTGCTGCACTTGCTTGAGGACCTGAGTTCAATCCACAGTCCCGTATAAAAAACTGGACAAATTGGTACATCCTTGCAGTTCCACAGTTCCAGTATTGAGGAGATAGGCAGGCAGATCACAGGGTCTCACAGGCTAGCCAGGGAGCCTAAATCCTAAGCTCTAGGCCAACTGAGGGACTGTCTCCAAAAACAAGGCGGATCCTAAGGACCACTACTCAAGGATGACCTTTGACCTCTACACTCACATGCTCACACATGCATGTACACCCTCTCTCCCAAATAAGCAGGCATTAAAACTGATTTATAAATTAATCATGATGCCATCTGGGATATGATATACCTGTATCAATTCACTTCATAGACGAATTAAGATTTGAAGCTTTCTAGCAAAAAACTACAATTTTAAAAACTATCTCCAAAGGTCCCACAACAAATATATACTTTAAAATATGTATGAACTTACAGTTCGCAGCTCTTTACCCTTTAGTCTTGAGCCCCCTAAACAGCACACAGGGAGCAAAGTAAAGGAGGATGAAACTTAAAGTGAGTTTGGGGAAGGTAGACCTGCCATCCCCCAGCCAGGACCCTCCCTCCCACATCAGATCAGCAGGAGACCAAGGGTAGGAAGCATTTTCTCTGGAGTCATGGTCTCCTAGCACTCGGTGCATAGCTCCTGGTAGCAACAATTCATCACTTGTGTCAATTTTTTTTCTTACAGGTATAAATGTGAGTTTTTATTGTTTTCTTTCAAATATGATTTTTCTTTTTTCTTTTTCAATATATATTTTTATTGAATTTTTGTGAATCTCATACATTAATCATATTTAGATTTCCCTCCCCTATCTGCAGCTCCCTTTAGCCCCATTCTCCCACTGGATTTCATGCATTCTGTCACACATGTTGAGACCTATTGAGTCTCAAACCAGACAAAAACCAACACAGAACTGGGGAAACGGGAAGAAGCTTCAACCTTAGCTGAGGGACTGCTGGCAGCTGATCACTGCTGGGTGGGGGAACAGTTGAACTTCTTCAAGGTAATGACACTAGATAGGCTGACCAGGCTCCAGTGGATGAACTCACACAGAGGGACATCTGGTGAATGTTATTCTTAAGAGATTCCTGAAGGCCTGCATTCACCAGGGGCATGCCTGCCCTAGGGCAGAAGTCAGGAAGTATGTAAGCCTCCTCCATTCTTTCAATCCAGTTCCAAGGAAGCCCCAGCTCATCTGTTGCACAATAAGAAGCAGTCAGTTAAGATGAAAAGAAGTGGCTGGAGGGTATGGCTCTGTGGAAGACCATGTACCTAGCACACACAAGGCCTTGCATTTGATCCACAGCACTGGCAGAAAAAAAAGGCAAAGGGTGATGCATGTCATTGATTATAAAAACTCATGTTCTATAATGATGGTAAAATTCCTTTCTGATATGTTATTTTTGAAGAACACTGCTGCTAGCCAGCCTCTGTACCAGTGTTCGTGAGGACAATTGTAGCTCACTACAGAACCACTTAAGAGTCTAACAAACTGCTCCCTTGGATTTCTATGTTTAAAATGAAAGATCATGAATACTAACAATGCAGGCAGAGGACAGAACACGGAAAACAAGATGACTAGCAGAGGGGGTGGCCCATGCCTGTCATTCCAGCACTTGGGAAGAGATAATTCAAAGTCGTCCTCAGCTACATAGTGAATTCGAAGCCAGCTTGGCCTACAAGAGACCCTGTCTCTAAAAAAATAATAATAATAAAAACAAAACAGAAAAAATGCCCAGATGACCTGAATCAACCCACCAGAGCCTCAGTGAGGAGATGCACAGAGCCACACCAAAACCCCCGGCTCATCACTCAGCAGCTGAATTTCCTCAAAGAAACCAGACCAAACACCCCCAATCGTCAAATGTGTTTTGATGACTCACTTAGTTGGTATTTCCTAAGAAGAGTACATGAACCGTTTTCCCTCTGGATAGGGAATTCTTAGAACTTTAGAACTTATAAAACTGAAAGCCTCTGGGGAATAACTTTTAGACTGAAAAAAAGGGCAGCACTTTTACAGTTCGTATTTTAAGATTTTATTTGTATGTGTTTTATTATTATTTATGCTCATGTGCATGAGGGTGCCCTAGAAGGCCAGAAGGGTATCAGATCCCCTAGAAATGGAGATACAGGGGGTTGTGAGGTATCAGATGTTCAGGCTGAAAAACTGAACTCTGGTCCTTTGCAAAAGCAACAAGTAACTGCTGAGCCATCTCTCCAGCCCCAGTGTTTCTTTGTTACTGGTGTTTGCCAAGCATAGATGATGTGAAGTCTCGTTTATAGATCCTTTAGGGTACTGTCACTTTTAGAAATGTATTTCAAATAGAACAATGTTAAATTAAACCTTTGAGCTACAATTTCTGGGCCTTTCTTAATCTTCTTGAAAAAGAAATGACATTGGAAATTTATGGTTTGGATGTGAAATGTCCCTTACAGGCTGTGTTTGAACATTTGGTCTCATCTAGTAGTTCTGTGTTAGGAGGTTTGGAACCTTTGCCACTATGGCCAAGCTAGCATGAGTGGGTCCTGCAGGTGGGCTTTGAAGATGATCCCCACCTCTGATTCTGGCCTCAGCCCTCTGATCCCTGATTCACCAAGATGTGAGGCACTACCACAAGCTCATGCTGCCACAGACGGGGCCACCCCAGCTCCCAGACCCTCCCTGCCATGATGGACAGATATTTCCTGGACCCATGAGCCTAAATAAACCTTGTCTGTCAGGCATTTTGTCACAGAAACAAAGAAGCGACTAATGTGGAAACATGCAATAAATATTGCTATTATTAGTGAGCACTTAATACATGTGAACACACCAAGGGCTGTTCCTTACATCATGTCACATAGACAATCTGGGTACGAATGATTAGCACATTTAAGCAATTCGGTTAAATAACCCAAGACACTAAACATTAAAGACAATAATCTGAGCAAACAAGTGTATTTTAAAAGCCAGATATATTTTTAAAAGATCATGCTTACAATAAGTAAATTATGTAGTGAAGAAACATCAAAATAAAACTGATGACGAAAAAGGCACATTTGAAAAGTTTAAGGGTAGAAAGAGTTCTTTTTTTTTTTTTTTTTTTTTCTTTAGTTTCCTAATATAGGAGGAGAGGGAAACAGATATATTACAATTATTTTCTCAGGTGAAGGTTTCTCTCAGTGGAAGTGATTAACACTGGCTTCTTTTTTCCCGTGTCCAGGGAAGTCTTTTCTTTCCTTGGCTTCAGAGAGGCAGTCAGTCTTCTGCCATGTAGATGCGGTACATCAGGGCCACGGCCAGGGCAGAGATGGCTGGAATCACCCAGTTGGTCCACCAACTAGAAAGATACATGATCAAAGGCACTTGAGTGATCTTTAAAGAAAGGAACTCAAACTCTTTGCTCTGTCTGATGGAAAACTGCCACAGCACGTTTCCCTTAACTCTAGAGCCATTTAGGCTAAATGGACAGCTTAGCTCTGCTAAAAGTAACTCAGATACAATGCACACCTTAGAATACTGGCATAGCTGCTCTTCCCTGCAGTCCCCACAAGAAAACTTACACCCATGCTTTGCTCCAATCTATTTCCACAAACTTTTATACAGAGAACTGTTAATCCCTCTTTCAACAGGCACTGCCTAAGAGCAGAGACGGTCCTGACATTAAACTCTGAGTTACCTACAATAAGGTCACAAAAGGGAAGGCTCCTGGCATGTTTTATTCTGTCACAAGGATTAATTAAGAATTTTAAGTGGCACTAAGTTGAGAATGAGAAGACTAAGGTTCTCATTTTGAGCGAGCCATCAGCCATAATAAGCTCAAATAATTTTAATGTATCGATCCATCCAAAGAATAAGTGTAATAAAAAGATTTAAAGTATGAAAAGATTACAAGTATAGTTTTTCATCTTAGTGGGGTTTGGTGGGGTTTTGTAATTTCCACTTAGGGAGAAACTAGCATGTCAGTAAACAGTAAGGTAAGAAGTAGTAACAGAAAGCAGGGACCATTCTAGAACATCAAAAAGAAAAAAAAAAGAACCTGGGACAATTAAATTTGACAGGATAAAATATAAATGTGTGGTTTTGGACTTGAGTTTTTTTTTTAAAGGCTATTATATAAGTCAGCATGGTAGAGTTGCCAAAAATGAGCTTGGATTGTAGTAAGGAAAAGGGAATCTGATCCCCATAACAAGTGAGCCACATTATATTAGGATTACCAGGTTCAACTTGTGTAACAACAAAGGAGAACTAAACCATGCTTAGGGAAATGCAATCACCACAGTTTAAGAAGCTGTCCATGAGTCAAGGAAGAAGGAAACTGAAATATAAGAGTGACCATGGCACTCATCACCCCAAGGGCTGCCACGGAATACAGAGAGTCCATCTGTTCCATATGGTCCTTGGTGTTGAAACATCCAGAGATGATATCTGGAGTCACCTTGGGAGAGTGCTGGCAGCTGGAACAACAGTTTAGGATAGAAAGCCCTGAAGGGCTGAGACTTCATGGGGCCATGCTGGGATGATGGCTGAGAACAAACAGAGTGGGCATCCAAGAAGGGGGCCAGATGAGGAGGCGCCAGTCAACTCTGACTCCTGAGCCCTCCAAACCAAGACTACTTTAAAAGACAATTACCACGTACCTGGAATTAGACTCAACAGTAGTAATGAGAGTTTCCTGGAGCACAAAAGAAAACGTAAGAAAAGTTAAGGTTATACCTGAGCATTTATCCCATTGACTGAAATCTTATTTTAAAATAAGATCATAGTCTTTTAAAACCTATTTAAAAGGAAAAATTCTATCAAAGTTCTTCTTACTAAAAAAAATCTAATTTCCCCCGATTTTCCAAGAACATATAATTTTAAGAACTATATTTAAATTACTTAAGAACATGAATGCATAAATTTGAATATATTAAAACTTAATAGCCTACATACAATAATCTACATGAAATACTTTTAATATTTAAATAGTTTTAATGTAAAAATTGAAAACAGATACTCATAGATACATATGCAAGACCCCATCATTGTGATTAGGAAAGGAAATTTAATTCTTCAAAAGCATAATGTCAGTAAGTTCATTCAAACCTGATAGTGTCTAAAAATGCACCTAAATTACATCAGAGATATGCCAACCAAAAAGAAGAAAATAAGAATTGTCGTTTCACATTTGAGCTTCCTTTAACTCAGAGACAGCACCAGCAAGACCCTTTTTTTGGTTGATTGATTTTTATTTTATATGTATGAGTGTATTGCCTGCAGCATATAATTGCACACATGTGCAATGTTTGCAGAGACCAAAAGGGGGCGTTGGATCCCCTGGAACTGGAGTTACAGATGGTTGTTAGCTGCCATGTGAGTGCTGAGATTCAAACCCAGGTCTTCTGCAAGAGCAGCCAGTACCTTTAACCACTGAGTTATCTCTCCAGGCCCACCAGCAAGACTCTTGATTGACCACTCTGCTTGACCAACAAGTAAGGAAGCCCAGCTTTTACCTTGTAGCTCCTTCTGAGCACTTGTGAAGACCATCAAAGGAACTGAAAACATCTCTGCAAAAATGCATACTTCCCCAAACCACCCCAAAACTATAGCTGTAAGCTTTGACACAGGTTAAGAAGCATTATTTTAATACTTCACACCAGCAAAACAATTAGTGCTTCAAAAAAAGCAGTTTCACCATAGAACCATGTCTACAGCGTAGCAACAGAAGAAAAAGCATCAGCAAAACCAGCTGTTTGCAGCAAGGCACAGCTTTGCCCCTGCAAAGCACATGGAAGAGACTCCCATGGAAAGGCAAAATCATTTTAGGGACACACAAGCCAAGCAGCTAAGGGATACACACCAACCTTGACACACCACCTTTAAGATTCCTGATACAGTAGGAAAAAAAATTCAGTCATTTAAAAAGAAAACTTCACATCTCTTATCTACTTAAGCAATTTTAAATCCTAGTATCCTAGTTATCATAGCTATTGCAAGACTGTTTTTCAAATTTTGTATATGAGTAAAATTAACACTGATTATGAGAAATAATCAAATACGCCAATCATGTTATTCAGTTATTAGAGGAAGCACAATCAGTTATGACATCAAAGACCTCACTGAAGGTACAATTCAACCATGCTAGACAGTTAGTATGAAACAGGAGACAGGGCAAACAGGTACACCCATTAGTTTGTGATACTGGGATTGGGTGTATGCATTTTACAAGACTCTGTACAACCTCAGCTGGCCTTTCTTGCCTCTCCTGCCTTGGTGGCTCAATTGCTAATGTTAAGATGCTGCTGTAAGGTTCAAGTACCGAGTCTCAAACACGACTATGCTGCTAACAGTCAGCAAGATGGCTCAGTGGGTAAAGGCACTTGCTGAACAGCCCAAGTTCAAACCTAGAACCCACATGGCAGAAGGAGAGAACCTACTCTCCCACAAGTTGTCCTCTGACGTCCACATGTAGTATGAACTCACTCGCACACGTGCACACACAGTTATGCACACACTGCATGCACACACAATATAAATGTAAAAAAAATGTAAATGCTACTAACACATTACCACCACTACTGGCAGCAATGACCCTCCATAAAATGGAACTTAAAATTCTAGTTTTTATGATAAGCTCTGCCACTTTTTTACTCTGAAGGGCTTCCAACTTCTAGTAAAAACTATCGTATGTCATGTGTAATGACATGTAATTCACACAAATCAGTATAAATCACAAGCTCCATATAAAAATACACAAAGCCACAAAAGTCTTTGCAAATCAGTTATTTCGGTTATAAGATCATCTGACTTATCTCACTCCTTTATTGGAAAATTTCCTCCCTAAAGAACTGATGGTGGGGTCTTCCTAAGAGGTCTAGAACCTTCAGAGACCACAGCTGACAAGCAGGAGGCTGGATGTGTGACTTTCAACAGAGCTTCAAGACATTGGCAGATCTGTGTATCACAAGGGGACACATCCTATACAATACATTGCAAATTAAAAACAAGAAAGGGCACGTTACTACTAACACCTTCTTTGTAAGAAAACATGGTTGATATGGGCACATTTAAAGATGTGCGATCTCCATGTCTATAAATACCATAACTGGCAACTAACACCGTGCTTCCTCGGGCGGGTTCAAGCTAATACTCTTTGGTACATCTTTTTTAAAAAATAAATACTCAGTAATTTTTTGAGAATCTCAGCAATGCATTTTGATCATATTCACCCCCATCTCCTCCTAACTCCTTCCAGATCTATCTCTACCTCCCAACCCCCAACTTCATGTCTTTTTTTTTTTTTTTTTTTTAATAGTTCACTGACTCCAATTTGTGCTGTCCATATATTTTGGGGTGTGGGGTCAACCTACCAGGACCCGTACAGAAAAATGACTCTCCCTCTCCCAGAAGCCAACAACTACCCACAGTTCCTCAGCGAGGGGTGTAGCTCATGAACCCCTTCCCACTCTGCTAAAATGTCCACTGACTTGATCTTGTCAGGCAACCACAGCTGCTGTCAGTTAATGAGTGTGATGATCCTGTCATGTCCAGAACACACTGATCTGCTCTGGTTCTCCCTGGTCTCTGCTCTTACTTTTCCAATCCTTCTCAAGCAACCTTTGGTATATCTTATCTTACAATTAAACTAGACATTTTAAGTAAGCTACATTTTTTTCTCAGTGCTGAGAACTGGACCGAAGGCTTTGCACATCCTTGCCAAAATCCAGCCCTAAGCATATGCTATTATTAAAAAAAAAAAAAAAAATCCGACCATAGAACACATTTTCCAACATAACAACTGTATCTATACACGCACTATTGAGGACAACCTAAAGACCCAGTTTGACAGGAGAAAAACCTAGAAAAGTGGCCGCTCATTTTCTTTTATTTCACTTGCTTACAGTCTCTCAAATAACTACCAAGGAATCACCCCCCTTCCTTCGGCTCTACTCTGATTTAAGCCAAGGCCCAAGAGGGGACAAAGGTTGCTTTGTTTTTTCAATGATAAAATACCATAAAGTTGGTCTACTTGTAAAATCTGTACAGAGTAAAAATATCTACTTTAAAAAGTAAGATGTAGACCCCACTGAGAGGCTCTACACTCAGCAAGTGATAAAACACAGCAAAGTGGTTCAGGAGTGCAGTGGCTCCCACCAGGAAACACAGGCAGGACTGCTTTCATTAATGCTGACAGTGCAAGTCCCAGAATTCAGTGTGTAAGCACACTGTTCCCAGATTTTCCAAACATCAATCAAAATGGTTTTTATGTGCATGAGTGTTTTGCCTGCATGTAAGTGCACCCATGCCATGCAAAGCCCGCAGAGGCCAGAAGAGGGTGTCAGAGTCCCTGGAACTGGAGTTACCAATGGTTATTAGCCACCATGTAGGTTCTTGGAATCAAACCAGAGTCCTCTGGAAAAGTAGTCAGTGCTCTTAATCACTGAGCCATCTCTCCAGCCCCTCCACCCCTTTTTTGAGACTGGCTCTCATACATCCTAGGCAAGTCTCAAATTGGCTGTGTAACCAAGGACAACCTTAAATGTCTGGTCCTCCTGCCTCTATCTCTCAAGTGCTCAGAATTATAGGTGAGTACCACCAGGCCTAGTATATGTGATGCTGAAGACTGAACTCAGGGCCTCATTCACCCACAAGCACTCTACCAACTGAGCTGTACAGCTATACAGCCTAACAATACACATGTACTAAAAGCAAATGAAGTAGGAGGCTGGCCTTCAAAAGTGGTCCACGGTGGGAAATGCTTACTGTTCTACACCTGCAGCACTATGGTTAGCAACGTGATGGCCTACAATAGATTGAAATTCAGGAAATGAGCCTCCCCAAAGCCTAGTTTTCCTGCGACTGAACAAATTACACCAAGGTCATCAACATACTAAACAGACAACAGGACAAAACCAGACATTTCCCCTGACTGACTTCAGAAAAAAATGAAAATACTTTGTGCATAACACCATTATTTCAGCTGGTCCTAAAGGAGCCACCAAAAATATGCACCATATCAAATGAACCCAGGATTCTGAGCAACTGTCACAGACGCCATTCAAATTCTAAAATCTGGTTTTTTTCATCTTTCTTAAGTGCTCATATTACCAGTCTTAAACTCAAGTCCCTTTTTTGAACAGGGAAAGGGGAAAGTGAAATTGTCTTTTACTAAAGAGTACTACAGAGAACTTTTCATTGCACTATTTGAGAGTATGTATGCAGAGCCTTTCTGCTCACATTATGTGCTGTACATCTACTGCCAGTACAGACAGTAAACTGACAGCACTCACTACAAGCTCATGAATGCACACCCCAAAACAAAAAAATTGCATCTTCTTGCTGTCATTTTTAAAAACAAAAATTTCCTTCATCCTTCTTTCCATGCAGGTCAGGAATTAAATTTTGCCTACTTATACATTTTAGGAACTTTGGCTATCCTCATAAATTCTTGCTCTAGATTTAATATGCAAATATAAGTGAGAAGGTCAGCTTTGAGGGAAGAGCCAGAGAATGAGAATGTAAAGTGAGGGTCTTTTCTGCACACCTACTATGCCCCAGAGATGCAAGGAGGATGGAGAGATAGACAAGGCCTTCACAGAGTCAGGGGAAAGCACCTCAATTCAATCAGGTTTTAAAATCTCGGAAAATAAGACTTACATCAAATCTTTCAGAGCAGAAGCACAAAGCTGTTTTATTTTACTTATTTTTTCTGGTGCTAGAGATTGAACTCAGGGCTTAATGCATGTTAGGCAAGCATTTTGCCAATGAACCATATACCCAGACCTCACAAGGTAGTTATTCATAATTATAATGTTTGAAAATTTAATTCACATGTTGAGAATTATATAAAATAACATACAAACTCTCCATAAAAATATAGGGACTGGTCTATTAAAAAAAAAAAGAACAATAACATTTTTGCCAGGTGTGGTGGCACACACCTTTAATCTCAGCACTTGGGAGGTAGAGGTAGGTATATCTCTGTGAGATCCAGGTCAGCCTGGTCTACATAGTGAGTTCTAGGCCAGCTAGGGCTACAGGGAGACCCTGTCTCAAAAGCAAACACACAAACAACAATAACAAAACCCCACCACTTTTGCCACAACAACAACAAAACCTACCACTTTTGCCAAGCCAACAGGTTACATTCATCTTCCCTAGAAAGACCTGTGTAGGCCTCAGTCAGGTAAGAGAACTTTGCCCCCAGTTTGACACATACAACACAATGACAATATGGCGATTAACTCTACCCACCACCAACTTCAGATGTTCGCACTTACCGAAGGCTTGGCTAGCTTTGATCTATCATCCTGTAAAGAAAACAAAAAAACAAAAAGCACTAAGAATAACAAGACACCTGTAAATGTCTCATTTCCAAAGAGCTGGCTTTTACTGAGAATTTTTAAAATTACTATTCTGCAATTAGCATTTGGGGTTCAATAAAGCTAACTGTAAGATTTGATCTATGTGGCTTGACAACAAATATTAACAGCAGATTTAGGGATGAGAGGCATTTATATCCACAGTTCAGAATGGATCAGTGACAGTCTTATTGGTAAACTGAGGTATACTCTTACATAGTTGGTCTATGACTTTTAATTCAGTGACCAACTGGAGACCTAACCCTCCCTTCCTTCCTCCCTCTCAAGTCCCTGAGGTATGCATCTCCTGTGATGTTCTCAGAGAAGCCCTGCAATCTCCCAACAGTAAGGTCATAAACTGTTTAAACCTCAAGCCTAGGATGTCAAAATCCGAGTGCATCTAAAGGCTGACCACAGAAAAACCTAGCGGGGAGGTAACCTAAAACCCATCTTCCCACCTCACAGGAATAGGACTAGAAAGAGGAGGGGGTGGAACATTCACAAGGACAACCCTCACTAACAACCATAAAGGGATTTTACTTCTGGGAAGTATGATGATGAAAATATGTGGGCAAATAAGCTTCCACATAAGCAAGGCAGACTCCTTCAAAGCACAAATATCTACTCACCAAAACCCAAACTAGATCTCGATCTCTCTCTCTCTCTCCCTCTCTCTCTCTCTCTCTCTCTCTCTCTCTCTATAGAACTTGATCTAAAACACATTTCTCCCTAAAGAGGGCCTAATTTTACCTTTCCTTCAGGTGCAGTCATTACAAGAAGCATCACTCATACAGTTCATATACATGTAAATAAATATATGCATGTATGTTTCTTTTTTAGTTTTAAGGTTTCTCGGTTTGCTCAGTTGGGCTGAGACTGTTGGCTGATATTTACCTCTCGTTAATGAAAAGAGTACTCCTGGCCGCCCCCTACTCCCCTAGCTAGTGCTTGTAGCACTAAGAAGCTGGAAAAGCAGAAAGTCAGGCATTCTCAGGTCCAGAACACAGCTGAATGCCCATCTAGGACTCAGTCTTCTCTGAAACCCAGCAAACTCAGAGACCCCACCCAAGGCTTCAGCTGCTCCCCAGAACTTGGGTGACAGACCAGTGAAATTCTGTTTGACCATTTGAAACTGTCACAGAAGGGCCTGAATTCATATCTCAGCCCTGAGCTTATTAAATAAAATCAAACGAGGCCAGTGTTTCCCCTAAGTCAGCTAATGGATTGGCACCAAAGCTGATACCCTCAAAAGTCTGGGGTAAAGTGAGCAGAAATAGGACATGGTGCTGTAAAAGTACATATAAACATGGCAGAGCCTATAAATTTAATATAGTTCTTTTAAAAAATTTTAAATATCCTTAGACTAATGAAAGTAAGAAAGGAAAAAATTTTCATCAAAGGGAATTGATGCCCTTTGAATGTGCCTCTCCATGGGCTTTCAGAGACAGGAGCATCCCCAGAACAGGGCCTTGGGCAGAGCATTCTGACTGAGTGACAGCAGTAACTGTAACCCAAAAACTACAATGCTAAGAAAGGTTAAATCAACTTATGACAAACACAGTGTTTTAGTTGGACACGGTAGTGCATACCTATAATCCCACCACTTGGGAGGTAAAAGCAGGAGTGAGTTCCAGGAAGACTCACTTCAGGAAGACCCTGTCTCAAACAAAGTATTCTACAATTAGGAGGAGGTGATATTGCTCTGTTCCTTTTGAAGTTTATTTTTCCACCTCTCCTTCCCATCCCCTGCCAATTTCTCCCATTTCCTCCCCAACTCACTCCCAAAATCATGACCTCTTCTTCTTTAATTACTATTGTTTATTAGACACACACACACACACACACCCTACAGAGTTCATCTAGTGTTGCCTACATGTGTTTATGGTTGACCACTTGGGAATGGATAACCTATTGGGAGCTCATCCCTGGAGAAAACAGATTCTCCCTCTCTCATCAGCCATTGACTACTTATAACTCTTCATCTTAACTCTTCATCTAGGAGTGAGCACAAACATAGACTTGGCTAGGTCAAATGGTAGCCTTCAAGAAATAAAAAAAGAACCCCCTCCCAAATTACTTACTGGATGGAGCTCCCCAATGATGTATGTTTTAGACAGTTCTCTTGCATCAGTAGAGTGTCCAACATCCTCAAAGTTCTCAGTAGCATCACCCCCAGCTTGTTCCCTTAGGACTTCTTCCCCACCAGGATGCTGTTCAAAGGATAGATTGAATAAACATTAAAATTTTTTCAGATGAGTTAAAAGGAAATGGCCAGCTTACTTAACCAAATAGCGTACTCGAGATGTGACAGGTGACAATGGGTGACTGTAATTGTTTACAACATGGATTAGACATGCCTCTTCATATTTTATTTCCTTGGTGATGGTACAGTAGAACCTTCCTCTCAGATTATCCCCACCCCCAACACACACACACACACACACACACACACACACACACACACTATTGATATGGTAACAAGAATGCTATATAGACGTCCTTAACACTCTGTTAACATCTACTCTGCTTTTCCAGAAAGCTCCCCAAACTGGCTCCCTTCATCTCTCTCTAGCCTGTCTCTTCAACCTTACACCAAAGACTTCCTACTTGGGACTTCCTCAATCTGAGTGTGGACCAAGGAGAGGACATTGGTCTGAGATGACAAGTTGCAAGAGAGAGGTGAGCACAAGGTTTCCGTTGGGGGAGACTGTGCATCTGCAAATGCACAGACAGCACAGCCCTCTGGACAAGCTGGAAGGCTTAGCCTGGGCAAGATGTACTTTCTAGTAGGAATATAAGTAACTTGTCTGAGACACTGTCAGTATTATGGGAACAATATCAGCAACAGAGTCCAATTCCACATGGGGAAAGGATGAGAAGAACCTTCTGTGTAGCAGAAGCACTTTACTGCTTCTAGTTGTGTTAACTGGTAAAACAAAGGACAGTCATGCTTCATGGAGTAGGGAGCATTTTCTATATGACCAGTGAGTGACAACAGACCCTAGGTAACCTAAGAGACTCTCAGATAAGTCTTCGCAAATAAGTAGAAAGAAAGTATACTTGGCTACATCAGTCAAAACACTTTGATAGGAAATAAATCAAAATAAAAAACACTTCTTATATTAAGCTTGAGGATTAGCTTGGATCAAATTCACTCTGACCTCGAGCAAATCATCTAGTCAGAGTCTGAAGAACGCTCCCTTGTGCAGCTTATTGCAGTGAGGTGTTCCTTCTTCCCAATAATAGAAAATGACAGACACCAATATTGTAGAAAGGTGGATAATTATTCTGCTGTGAAACCTGTTCTTCCTATTGTTTTATTTGAACACATGTAGTGCTAAGGAAGTCTGTTCCTCTTTCTTTTTGTAAAAGTTATGTCTATATTGTGGGGAAAAAATCAGGATGTATAAGCAAGAAAATAAAAATCACCCTTAATCATGGGGATGCAGAGATGGATCGGTGGTTTATGAGCACCGACAGCTCTTCCAGAGGACTCAGGTTCTGTTCTCAGCACTCATGTGGCAGCCAACAACCATCTGTAACTCTAGTTCCAGAGAACCCAGCACACTCTTCTGCAGGCATTGTACAATGTGGATGCACTTACATACATGCAGGCAAAATACTCATACACATAAAAAAAAAATTCTAAATAAAAAATATTTTAAAAGTAAACACAAATCACCCATATTTTTGCCTTCTAGAGAGTTGGATAAATATGTATCTTTGAATAATGTTTCAAAGAAACTTGGGATCATTATCTTATGTGTTTGCTTTACTAAATTCAAAGCAGATGAAGCTCCAGAGTACAGTCTGTACTATCTTGTGGTTACTACATACTTGGGAACTTGAGAAAATACTGATATTTATGTCACACAGCATTTGAAGGTATAATATGCTAAAATGTGTGTCAGGCACATATCATACACTCAGTAAATATGACTTAGTACCTGTACTAAAGTTCCCAATGTATCTTTTCTCAAAGTGACTTGTGATATGGCTCTACCAGGTTACATTACATAAGCATTCCCCAGTGTACTGAAATGTGCTCTACTCTGGTCCCTTAGATTAAGAGAAGTCATTCTGATATGCATCAAATGCACAAAAGGTTCTAGATGCATCTTCTAGGTGTGGCAGCAGGAATTCGAATTTGTTGATTCTGGAACAATGTGGCTCTGACTGAGGAGCAGAGAGCAGCCAGGTGTGAGATGTGAAGTGATCAAGATAACAGCTGCCCACAGAGGGCCAACCCAAACACTGCTGTACTCAGCTAGTTGAGGACCTAACTCAGAGGTTCTCCACTTGAGATTCTCACACAGGACAGGTGAATCTCAGCAGATCTCCTGGAGTCTCACTGTGCTCTGGGGACAGCCTGTCTCACAGGATAACTCGAGTGAAAGAAAGTTAAGAAAAGGCCCCAAACACACAGTTACACAAGACAAGAGTAGAGGTGCCAAAAGAGATTAAATTCTCCGAGAGGTTGATCCAAATGCAGCCTCTGTTCCACTGCAGACAGCCATCTGTGTGACAGCCACATAAGAAGTCTCTTCCACGGGGCCCTTCTCATCACACCATCACCCATTCTCACTCTGCATCAGCAGCTGTAGAACCCAGAAAGAGGGAAAGGGGGAGGGGGAGGTTGGGACAGAGCAGAGAGTTCTTCCAGTTCTCTCCTGGAAGGTTTTCCATTTTTTCAAAGAAGATTTCATTTTCCGTGCATGTGCTCAATTTAATTCAATCAACACAAACACATACCACATGTCTCCAGAGACCAGTCAGGAGCTTGAGCAAATATGGCGCCCATGCCCAAAGATCACAGTCTGACAGGCAAATATGAATGAGGTGCACCTATGAACTGCAAGAGAACTTTGTTCTGAAATCACAGGGCACAGGGCCACCAAATCAAAAAGAAGTGTCACCAACACAGAGAAAAAGAACAGGGAGAGCTGAAGCCCTGAGGGGCAGAGGTCACAGTAGAAAAGCCCTCTGATAAACAGACAGGCAGGATGTCAGTCAGAGGAGGGGCAGGCCAAGCCAAGAATGACTGCCAGCCTCTGCAAGGATTCAGTCCTTGTCCTGTGAGCAATGGGAAGTCATAGAAAAGATCTAAGCAGGGAAATAACAAAGTCAGATTTCACTTTAAAATACACGCTCATGTCCAGAGTGTCAAGAGTCCTGAAGACAGAAGGGAATACAGTAAGTAATCTAGGCCATGAACAGTGGTAGCTCAGGGTAGTGGGAGCAGCCCAGGGATGAAGGAGGAGGATGAGTGTGGGACAAGAGTGTGAGTGGGTGTAAGGCAGGTGTGAATACTGTGAGATAGGTATGAATGGTGTGAAACAAGGCTGTGAATGTGTGAGAGAGGTATGAATGGGTAAGAGACAGGTGTGATGGGTGTGAGACAGGTGTGATGGGTATAAAAGAAGGGTGTGAATGGATGTGAAACAGGTATGAATGGTGTGAAACAGAAGTGTGAAAGGGTGTGAGACAGGTGTGAATGGGTGTAGGACAAGGGTGTGAGATGTAAGTGTGAATGTGTGTGAGACTGAAAAGATGACAAAATTTCCAGTCAGTGAAGAGTGGCTCAAATGTCTGATGAATGGATAACCAAAGGCTTAGAGGACTCAAAATGAAGCAATGCAGGAACTCAGAATGGGAATCCTGAAGAAGCTGCTTATGGGAATAGCACTAGTAATACACTGTGTCCACATATCTTGAGAGGCCACAATTCCTTCTGTGTGTTTCTGTGAAATCTCAATTTTTTCAGCTATATACTTTGATCCTGAAAGCACATGAGAACTCTTAGACACAAATGAGAAAATATCAATAAATGAACAGGAATTGCCTTCACTTTTTGTACCTGAAAATAAATAGGAACTATGTTTTTAAAAAACTAAAAGCTGGCACTGTCTATAACTCAAGAGACATTAACTGCTACAGTCCCAACCTAATACTAAGGATATATTCAAGGTACAAATGGTACATTCCTAATTCAAAAATCCCAAATCCAGAGGCTATAGAGATAGCTCAGTAGTTAATAGCACTTACTGCTCTTGCAGAGCACATGAGCTCAGTTCCCAGTGCCCAGGTTGAATGGCTCACAACTGCCTGTTACTTCAGCTCCAGGGATCTGATGCCCTCTTCTGACCTCCATGGGCACTGCACTCATGTGCACAAACTCACTCTCTCTCTCTCTCTCTCTCTCTCTCTCAAACTTTTTAATCTTTTAAAAAATTCCAACCCAAAACTTATTAAACATCAACATGATACTCCAAATAGAAAATTCCACAACTTGATTTCATATAAGGGGTTGCAAATAATAGATACACTAAAATTATCATATAAAATTATCTTCAGGCTATGTGCATAAGAGGCATATGGCTAACACATTTACTTCATGAATAAAGACCATTCTCAGCAATTAGACTGTCAACATTCCAGAAAACATCAGCATCACTGAAGAGATACAGAGTTATTGTGAAAGGGAATGAAGGAATCCTCTGGAGGAACGTCAGTCACATCACTGTAGAGCTCAGTCACCTTAGAAAGAAAAAGAAGAGGCTCCAGCTTGACACATGGTGGGGAAATAGAAAGGAACTGGCTGCCGTTCACGCTATGTGCAGTCCTGTACAGAGTATGAGCAAGGGCTCGCTTACTGAGCTCTGTGGATGCTCACTTCCCCATCAACGTGGTTATTCAGGAGAACAGTTCTCTTTTGAAATCGAAAATTTCTTGGGATAGAAAATACATTCATAGGGTTCAGATGAAGATGGGTACTGTTTGTTCTATCCCTCAAGTCCAGAAGGATGAGTTAATCCTTGAAGGAAATAATATTGAACTTGTTCCAAATTCAGTGACTTTGATTCAACATGACTCAGCAAGCCACAACAGTTAAAAATAAAGATAGCAGAAAATGATAAGATGGCATCTGTTTCTGAAGAAGAAACAGCACAGCAGGCTGGTAAGACCTGACCTAACCAATTACACAAACAAGGTCCTGGAGTAAGTATAACACCAACTTGAGGTCTTTTGACAATACAATAAAAGGCTTGAAAAACAAAAGAAGTATATAAAACAAATTAATTTTACGGTGGGTCTCTTCCCTAAGATATTGTTGTATATATACAAATATTACAAAACTGGAAGCCTGAAACAACCCTGGTGCCAAGCCTTTCCACTAAGGGAAACACCACCTATACATCACTGGTCTATAAACAGCAAATGTTGGTTACCAGCTCCTGAAATTTCAGTTGGCTTTAAATGCTGCTATGGCATAAACACTTCAGCAAAATTTCTCATCATGGATCTCACTTTGAAATGCTTTCTTCATTTGACTTTGAGGAGAATACCCTCTCCTAGCTTCTCGTCACCCATTCAGCCCACCACATCATCCTGACCTCCAACCTGACTGAGGCACACCCTGGACTCAGTCCTTGGCCCTGCTTCCTACTATCTGTGGCATCTCTTGGTTAGCTTGCCTCCATTTTGTATTACCATATACAAATGAATGCAACTGAATAAGAGCCTCTCTGACATCCTGGTATCAGACTCCTACCACATCTACTTGAATACCTTCACTCAATGTCCAGTGCACATCCCAAGCATAACACTTTTCTCCCCCGCCCTAACTATACTCTTTCCCAGTCTTTTCATTCTCAGTAAATGTTGCTTCCATGATCCAACTTGAGGTGGTCATCTTACATCCACTCTAAGGACTCCTTTCCAGAGCCTATCCCTGATTCCTACTCTAGCATGGCCTCGCCTATTATTCTATATACCATCTCTACTCTCCCTCTTTTATTGTTCTTCACAGCTCATAGTTACACCTTCAAGTCAAAGACCAATGTTTACAAGATTCATTGTAACACAGCCTTTTATCTTTCTTATTCATCTGTGTTTACCCCATACTTCAATGCCTGCAAGTGTTTCTTGGATAAATAAATGCTATTAGCACAGACTTTTACCTTTAGGACAATTACATATACCAACTCAGTAACTGAACATTCTTATTCCTACCAGTTCATACAACTCTCTTTCCCTGAACTACAATAGTTCTTATCCTTCAGGTCATGTGACTTCACATTTAACTTCAAAATCATTGAATCAACATCTACTATGTGTCAGGCACTGTGTATCACATAAGAAAAAACATACCCAATCTTGTCTGATCTCAGAAGTAAAAGAGAGTGGGGTCTGTTAATACCCGGATGGAAGAAAGTACATGAAAACAAATGTGATCTGATTCTTTAGAAGCATGCAGTTCCTTTGGGTTGAGAGAAAGAACAGAAGACCTATGGCCTTCATTGATAAAGTTTGTTTTTACTATCTGCCTATGAATGACCAACAAGTCCTAAGCATAAGACTTGACTTTGAGGCTGGGGTGGTGATACATGTCATTAATCCTAGCACTCGGAAGGCAGAGGGAGGCAGATCTTTGTGAGTTCAAGTCCAGCCCCATCTACATAGTAAGTTCCAGGTCAGCTGGGGCTACAGAGAGACCCTGTCTCAAAAAGACAAAAAAAAAAAAAAAACAAGACCTGACTTTGAGCAATGTTTCCTGAGACGCAGGTGGGAATGAGTCATGTGGCTTCCAAGTAGTCACATCACTGTACAGCTGGATGATTTCTTTTTATTTTTTGTTTATGTGTATGAGTGTATCACCTGCATACATGTAAGTGCACCCATATTGTGCAATGCCTGCAGAGGTCAGAAGAGGGCATCAGATCCCTTGGAAATGGAGTTACAGATGGTTATGAGCCACTATGTGGGTGCTAGGAATTGAACCTGGATCCTCTGCAAAAGCAGATAGTGCTCTTAACTGCTGAGCCATCTCTCCAGCCCCAGATTTTAATCTTCTTTTCTTGGTTCATTTTTTAAAAATTTCCCCCTAGCTTTAAGGAAAAGTTAACTGTGTGTATATTTGCATGTGCATGTGTTTGTTATACAATGTATGTCCTAATGTACATTTTGATATGATTTAATCAAGCTGATTGACTATCAATCACCTCACGTACCAGTACCAGTTTGGGTTTTTTCCTTTTTTTTTGGTCTTTTTGTTGATTGGTTTTTGACAGGGTTTCCCTAGGCACAGGCCAACTGGAAGGCACAATGTGAACCAGAGTGGCCTCGATCTCACAGAGATCCACTTGCCACTGCCTCCCAAGGACTGGGATTAAGGGCGTACACCACCACGCCCAGCCTACATATCAGCATTTAAAAAAATATTTTATTTGTTTATCTTTTTATTTTATGTGTTTGAATGTTTTGCTTGCATATATGTAAGTGCACCGGTGTCATGCAATGCCTGAGGAGGTCAGAAGATGGTGTTGGATTCCCTGGAACTGGAGTTATGGGATGGTTGTCAGCCCCCATGCTGGTGCTGGGAATCAAACCTGGATCCTCTGTTAAGAGCAGTCAGTGCTCTTAACCATTGAGCCATCTCTCCTATAGCAAAAACATTTAACCCTCTTAGCAATTTCCAAAGTATACATCACAATCATCAGTAGTCTCCTTAACATAAAATATACCTCCAGAGCAAGAGTTCAACACAAATCAAAATGCTTTGAAAAGACGCTTTTGTAGCTGACTTGTCCCAAGAGAGGTGCACATACAAGGAGGAGGTGGCCAAATTCTGACTATGGAGCAGGTTTTAGGCTCAAGCCAGACCTGTTTTACAATCAGCCAATGATAGGGAATGAAGCGATGAGGAGAAATTCTTGTTTGTATAATGCAACGAAAGCTTATGTAATATTTTATTTATATTAATTTAATATAAATTAAGACTTATGCTTTAGTGATTGAATCACTAAAGATCTGAAGTGGTTTCTTAACTGCTTCATTTAAAAATTTAATGAGCCAGGCATGAAAGCACATGCTTTTAATCTCAGCGCTCAGGAGCCAGAGGCAGGTGGATCTCATCAAGGCCAGCCTGCCTGGTCTAGAGTTCCAAGCCAGATTTGAGCTACATAGGCGACCCTGTCTCAAAAACTAAAGAAAAAAAAAATTACTGTGCAAAATACAGTTGTAACCATATCATAAAACTGAAAATTTATCAAAGTTAAGGATCTACTAATACAAAAATGAGAAACGCAAATGAAGTATTAAACTATCACAATAAACTCGGACAAAGACAGGCGATTTCAGGTAGAAGACAGACAAGAAAGGAATCCTCAAGATGCAGAATGGTTGACTTTGGAGGTAGGCTTAGCCGTGTTGCATCCCAATTAATGACACTAACTGAGCCGCTATGGTGCTATGGTATCAATGGTGATATCAATCTAAAAGACTTGAGAAATGCAAGAGTTTAAAAGGGAAGAAAATATCACAAACTTGATTATTCTTCACTGAGAAATAATTATTCATAGTGAATTAAGTGCAATCTATAGCCCCTCGGTTAACGCTAATAAAAACTCAGATTCCCATTTCACCTTTCACTAATAATGCCAACCCAATATTTTTATGGAATTACTGCTAAGTTCCTTCCTGTGAAAACTCAGCACACTTAAAAGCATGGCCAACACATCAGCCCATCTAAAAAGGCAGCTGTGACCCCAACCCACCCCACATCTTTCCAAATAAGATCTAGGGGTGAGAATTTAATCTGAAAAGTAGCCAGCCTGGGAGGGGATCACTTGTTCCCAGGATTGCTTCCTTCATTTAGACATAACAAGGTTATCAAGGTAGAGGGCACATGTATAGCCTCCCTAAGGTATCATATAAGTACTATTCATACCCAAGTTCTAGGAACCTCAGTGAGAAGGTGTGTGGCCTGTTTAAGACTACAGAGCTCAAGTCTTCTTCATCTTGGCCTCATTCTCTAGCCCCCAGTTAGTTCCTACTTCAGTAATAATTGATAGTAAGGACAATATAGTACACATCATGCAACTGTTTTACAAGTACAAATACAAATCCAACCTCTCATATACATTAAGAGAAAAAAATGAAAACCAGAGTAAAATAGTAGAAAGTGTTCTATCAAAGAGCACTACAAACACATCACACAGCTATGGAATATACTTAATAAAGACATGATGTAGAGTTATTTTTTATGTTAACAGGCCAAGAGTAATAAAATATTAGTAAAGTGATATTTCCAACACTTTTTAGAATAAGGCCAAAGAGAAATGATAAGAAACATTATTATTACATATTCTGAATTTTTCAACAAAGAGTGTCTCCACTTGCAACACAGGTGATCAACCATCTCCTTATTGCATAATATTTAAACCTAATGGAGAATGGCCATTAATTAAAAATATAAGGTATCACCCAGCCTCCCTTTATGGTGGGTACTGCATGTGATTTTAAATTCTGGCTAATAGAAGGCAAGTGCAAGGGACTATAGAATCTTCCAGTAGTCTTCCCTCCTTTGCGCTATCTATCATCTTTATCTCTTCCTTCAGTCTACCGCTTGGCATAGGATGCTGCCACTGAATCTGCAGGTGAAGGCCCTTCTCCAGGCAGGCAAAGAAGGGAGCTAAACGTGTGGAATCCTCAAGACCTGATGGAACAGAGTTCTTATCACACAGCCCTGATTCAGCAAAGCTAACTTCTTTATAGAAGCAAATGAATAAACTCCCATTTCCCTTAAGAACAATTATTTGGGGCTCCTCTGAGCCTAATTCTAATTACTACATCAAATATCTACTTAAGAAATATAACTTGTCAGACACCATGTTGAAGTGCAGAAACATAATTTTGAACCTCAATAAATTTCCAACCAGTTCAGGGCAACTGTATTAACATACATCAAACAAGTAGAGAAATATTAAGAGGCTTTCTGGATTATTGACTAAACAGTACAGAATAGACATCTATTTTGAAAAGCAGGAACTTTTAAAAAACTAGAGCCTTTCTGGATGATCAAAATTTGGATCCAAAGAGCAGATAAATAAAGGTGAATGACCCCTGAGATTAGAAGCCTGAAGAAAGGGTTACTGGCTGGGATGTGCAAAGTCTACTTATTATTAGCAAAGAAATTAGTTTAAATAAAGAAAAACACAAAAGGCTGGAGGATTAGAATGAACTAAGTACATAGAGCATAGAAATTCAGCATGACATTGGATAATAAGGACCACGGTGACTCCTGCAGGGGACCATGGCATGACAGATATGCGGGAAGAGCCCGTCCTCACCAAACCCAATGGACTAATGGACCCGGAGGCATGTAGGCCAAAAGCATGGCACCTCAACTCCAGATGCCACAGCTGCACTGCACAGCACTGTCACAATACAACACTGTCGCAACATTGCAACAGGAGGTAGGACACTGTCAGGCATCGCACCTAGGTGGCAAGGCATAGTTAATCAGGCAAGCCACTGTGTAACTCATGCTTGATCTCAATTAGCCCAGGGCAGCATATTGGGCCTCTCCAGCGCCATTCAGCCAGTCCCAGACTCCAGCCTTTACAAAAAAACCACTCTCAGCTTCCTGCAAAGTCTGACTTCCACTGTAGTCTGGAGCCACATTCAAAAACACACATGGCCAGCAATCTTGATAGCCAAGAGACAGGCTGAAGGTTTAAAAAGCCCAGAAGCCTAGCGTTTAAAAGGTCCTCAGGGACCCAACTTGCTAAATTTACAGATGGAGGAAACAGTGCACAGAATACTGACAGCTCCACAGCCATGTTTCCCACTCAGTTTAACTCCTTTTTTACTAAACACAGAAATGACCATTTTTATATCTGTGAACAAAGTAACTTCATTTTTAAAGTTTTCTTTTATATATAAAGTTTCTTCGAAAATTTCCCTTTGGGGAATTTGGAAGGAAATTCCTCCAAACTCAAGAAAAACCGACATTTACCTTCTTGGAACTTTCTAACTAAGAACAATTCAAAGGACAGGAACGCACGCACACACGCAGGCACGCATACTTTTGTCAGAGCTCCATCTGGCTGTAAAAGTGCCCCTTTACGAAAGTGGAAAGAGGACTGGAGATACAGTTTACTAGTAGAGGTCCCATAGGACAAGCAGACTGCACAATACTGTAATGAGCATCTGCCCTCCGAGAGTTCACTCAACCAAAGACTAGAAAACAACTACAAAAAAAAAAAAAAAACTTTGCCACTTAAATGTAGTGCTATGTGGTCCAAAAGTTCACCAGTTCTGGAGTCTAAAACTGGCTCTTTTATTCCAAACATCATTTAACCCTGCCAAAAAAAACAAACGAAAAAAAAAGTGGAACAAATTTTCCAAAACAATGACAAAGCAAAAATGTGATCCAAGAGATTATCTGAGATAGTTAAAAACAATTCAAAAGAGTTTTTTAAAAGCAGTTTATGTAAGATTTAAAATAACAAGATAGCCCAATCAAATGTTTCATTGTTTTGCTTTTGTTTTTGTCTTTTTAAAAATCACTTCTTGGGTCTGTTTTTTCTAAGACAGCAAAGGGTAGTGGCTTCAAAGTTGGTTTGAGTTCATCAGACTTCTGTCTGCACATTCTGGGCTTTGTGGGGTAGTTAGCACCTATATCAGGTCTGAGCTTACCTGCTCACTAATTCTTCACAAGCAGTCTGGATTATGAGTTATTCCGTTTTGAAGACTTTAGGATGGAACCAAAGATGAGGCCCATCTATACATTTACCCAGCTGACTTGGAGACCTATCCACTCATTCAAACACCTGCCAAGTACTGCTACAAGAAGCTCTGGGACTGCCAAGGTGGGAAAGTCAAGGTCTAGTAAGGAAACTGACAATGCAGATGAATAATAGTTAAGAACAGGTACAGAAGCAATGGCACAGAAGACAGAGCAGAGCAAAGGTCAGTTTTATCAGGTATGAAGGAAAAAAACATCACAAAGGCCAGGAGGCAGAGCCTGAAGGAGTAACCACAAGCAGCTGTAAATAACAAGGGAGGATGGATGCAGGGGGACTACATGGGACAGGCAGATCAGGTGTCTCCAGAGGAAATTAACCTGTAGAGACTGGACAAGAAGAGAGCGCCCCAGAGGTTTTGCCTGAGATATATGCATTTCACAGCCCAGAACAACTCTGTCACCCAAAGTTTCCCATCCTTTCTGTTAGGGTATAGCTCTTAATCTCTGTCCTTTCTACTTGGGTAATGAAAGGTCTCAGATCAGGTTGTTCAAGGGGGACATTGTCCTAGTTTGTTTCTCCACTGCTGTAACAAAAAGCTCTGACCAATACCAACTTGGGGAGGGATGGGTTTATTTTATTTATTTTTAAATATTTATTATTTTTATTTTATGTGTATGCATGTATTGCCTGCATGTAGATAAGTGCACCTGTGTCGTGCAATGCCCGTGGAGGACAGAAGAGGCTGTTGGATCCCCTGGA
>NW_008353490.1:4372859-4373992 GCF_000622305.1 Nannospalax galili
CACTTTGGATTCCCCTGGAACTGGAATTAAGGATGGTTCATAGCCGCCATGTGGGTGCTGGGAATTGAACCCGGGTCCTCTGCAAGAGCAGTCAGTGCTCTCAACCACTGAACCATCTTTCCAGTCCCAAGGGTTTATTTTATCTTCCATCTCCTGGGTCACAGTTCATCAGGGAGCCCAAGGTAGAAACTCAGGGCAGGAACCTGGAGGCAGGAGCTGGAGCACAGGCCATGGAGGAAAGCTGCTTACTGGCTTGCTCCCCACTTCTCCCCCCTCCAAGCCTGCTTTCTTATGCAACACAGGCCCACCTGCCCAGGGGTAGCACCACCCACAGTGGGCCCGGCCCTCCCACATCACACAAAAATCAAGAAGATGCCCCACAGACATGGCCACAGACCAGTTCAATGGAGGCAATTCCCCAATTGAGGCTTCTTCAACCCAGGTGTGTCAAGTTGATACTAAAGCTATCCAGCACAGACACTGAGAGAGACTGTTGGGAGTAAGGAATTTATTAGAAGGTGATGGAATCAAACTAAAGCCCCCCAGGTTAAAGTGGATTCAAACCAAGTCCCCCAGACCAAAGAAGAATATTCTGAGAAACTGTACAAGAAAGGAAGATGTAAAATTCTAACTGCTGAGAAAGAGCTGACCTTTTCATGCTCCGTACACAAGCCAGACATCACCCGAAACTTCCAACCTCCCACTGTTGCCACTTACTGCCGGCCCCCTCCCACTGCTGCCGGTTGTAGTTTGTGGTTTTTGCCTTTAAAAGTCACCTATAAGCTGAGCTCGGGGCTGCTGCTCTCTCTCTCTGAGGCAGGGGCCCGTCTGCGCAAACGATTAAATCCTCTTGCTTGTTGCATCTCCTGGTCTGAGGACTAAGTTATTGGGGTGCGGCCTCCCGTGGATGTTGGGTACCCCAGCCTGGAGGGTCCTACATTTGGGGGCTCGTCTGGGATTCGGTTGCCCCCAGACCCATTTCCTCAGATCAGCAGGAGGTAAGGACGTCTTGTGGTTTGTCTTGGTCTTAATGTCTGTCAGTCATTTCCTGTTCTGGGAATGTTCCGTCTGAACATTTGTGCCTGTGCAGGACCTGTCAGTCTGTAATCTGGAAACCAGCGGGAGGGGCAGAC
>NW_008353490.1:4375472-4406764 GCF_000622305.1 Nannospalax galili
CTACTGAGGAGTGAAACAGGATCCTGGAGGCAGCCCGGAAATTGGTTCCGGGCCCCACCGGGGACCCTACCACAGACTCAGGCATCATTAATGCCAGCTTTCCCCCTAGCCATCCCAACTGGGACTACAACATGGCAGAAGGTAAGAAGCGTCTCCGTCTTTATCGCCAGACTCTGTTAGCGGGTCTCAAAGGGGTCAGAAGGCGCCCAACCAATTTGGCAAAGGTACGTGCTATAACCCAAGGAATATATAAACCCCCCACAGGGTTTCTAGAGTGCCTCATAGAGGGATATAAGATGTACACCCCTTTTGATCCCACAGCATAGGAGCGTCAGGCAGACCTTATTATGGCCTTCATAGGGCAATCTGCTCCTGACATTTGTGGCAAGCTTCAACGGCTAGAAGGCCTTCAGGGGTACTCCTTACAGGATTTAATAAGAAAAGCTGAGAAAATTTACAATAAGCGTGAGACATTAGAAGAAAGAGAAGATAAAATCAGAAAAGAACAGGAAGCCAGAGAAGAGAGAGAGAGAAGAAAAAAAATAGAGTTAAGTCAAATTTTGGCCACAGTAGTCCAGGGAACAGGGCCAGGTAGGGACCTGGGAGACAAAAGAAGACCTCGAGTAGATAAAGACCAGTGTGCCTATTGCAAAGAAAGAGGACATTGGGCTCGAGACTGTCCAAAGAAGTTGAACAGACAAAAGAAGACAGCCCAAGTCCTGGCTCTAGGGGACTAGGGGAGTCAGGGCCAGGAGCTCCCCCCTGAGCCCAGGGTAACTTTAAAGATAGGGGGGCAATTGACTACCTTCATGGTAGACACAGGAGCTCAGCACTCAGTCCTGACAACAACTGAGGGACCTATGAGTTCCAAAACAGCCTGGGTCCAAGGGGCCATCAGAGGAAAAACATACAGATGGACCACAGAAAAAAAAGTGGACCTCAGCACAGGACGAGTCTCCCACTCGTTCTTATCCCCAACTGTCCATACCCTCTTCTTGGGAGAGATTTACTCTCTAAGCTGGGAGCCAACATCCACTTCAATACAAAGGGAGCTACTGTAAAAAAAAAAGATAGAGCTCCACTATAGATATTAGCCTTGCGGCTGAAAGATGAACATCGGTTATATGAGGGACTGATAGCAAGAACTCCTGGTATATCTGATTGGCTAAGTAAAATCCCCTCGGCATGGGCCGAGACAGGAGGCCCAGGACTAGCACACAACCAGCCTCCAATAGTGGTTACACTAAAACCATCCGCAACTCTGGTTTCAATCAAACAATACCCTATGAGCAAAGAGGCCCGAGAAGGAATCAAGCCTCACATCCAAAGACTTTTACAAATGGTCATACTTCACCCTTGCCAATCCCCTTGGAATGCCCCGCTGCTCCCCGTAAAAAAGCCAGGGACAGATGATTATAGACCAGTTCAAGACTTAAGAAAAGTCAATCAGAGGACAGAAGACATCCATCCCACTGTTCCTAATGCCTATAATCTTCTGAGTTCTTTACCTCCTAGTCATAGGTGGTATACTGTACTTGACCTGAAGGATGCATTCTTCCGCCTAAGACTGAGTCCGGTTAGCCAACCCATTTTCGCTTTTGAATGGAAGGACCCTGAAGCTGGAATATCGGGGCAACTGACCTGGACGTGACTTCCCCAAGGATTCAAGAACTCCCCTACCCTGTTTGATGAAGCTCTACATCATGATTTGGCTGACTTTCGGGTAAGAAACCCACAGATTATGCTTCTTCAATATGTGGATGACCTCCTCTTAGCGGCTGAGACAGAAGCTGGCTGGCTGCAAGGTACGGAGGCTCTCCTATTGAGACCGGGGGAACTTGGATACCGGGCCTCGGCAAAGAAAGCCCAGATCTGCCTACAGCAGGTGACCTATTTGGGCTGCAGGTTGGAGGGAGGGCAATGTTGGCTAACGGAAAGTAGGAAACAGGTGGTAGCCTCTATCCCCCTGCCAACCTCAGCCAGAGGACTCAGAGAGTTCTTGGGAAGCGCAGGATTTTGTAGACTATGGATACCAGGTTTCACTGAAATAGCAGCTCCTCTATATCCTTAACAAAGAGCGGGACCCCTTTTGTCTGGACTGAAGAACACCAGGAAGCTTTTGACAAAATAAAAAGAGTGCTGCTGACGGCTCCAACGTTAGGATTGCCAGATCTGACAAAATCTTTCATCCTATATATAGATAAAAATAATGGGATGGCAAAAGGAGTCCTTACTCAGACTCTGGGACCCTGAAAAAGGACAGTGGCTTATCTCTCAAAGAGACTGAACAATGTGGCCACAGGCTGGCCCCCATGCTTGAGAATCATGGCGGCAAAGCAATAGTGGCTCTTCTGCAAGCCTTGTACTTGCCAAGAAAGGTCAGCATTATCCATTGCCCTGGACATCAGCGAGACCAAGGGCTGATTGCTCGGGGCAATCATATGGCAGATGAAACTGCCCGTCAGGCAGCGGAAGGCACTTGTATTTTCTACACCCATTCAGACCTTGAGGCTGAAATTGAGGCACAAACAAAGGAGGGAGATGCTCTTTTCACTTATACTGAAAAAGATCTGGAACTCGTTCAGAAGCTCAATGCTACTTTGGACACAGAATCTAAAATGTGGAAATATCAAGATCGAATCATACTGCCCCGAAAGGAGGCCGTTAAGTTAATCTCCCAACTCCACCAGTGGACACATTTAAGACACAAAAAACTAAAGACACTACTAGAAAGAGAAGAACAAATCTATTATTTCCCAGACCTCAACCAACTGGTCCAGAAGGTAGTGGGAGATTATCTCTCATGTTCCCTGGTAAATGCTACCAGATCAAAGGTCCCATCTGGTAAGAGAAAAAGAGGGACACGACCAGGGACTAACTGGGAAGTAGATTTTACTGAGGTCCTCCCAAAAAAATATGGTTATAAATATCTTTTAGTGTTCATAAACACTTTCTCAGAGTGGGTTGAAGCTTTCCCCACCTGGAAGGAAACAGCCCAGATGGTGGTGAAGAAACTGATCGAAGACATTTTCCCTCAATTTGGACTGCCTAAGGTAATTGGGTCTGATAATGGCCCAGCCTTCGTCTCCCAGGTAAGTCAGGGAATGGCCAAAGCACTAGGGATTAATTAGAAATTACATTGTGCTTACAGACCCCAGAGTTCAGGACAGGTAGAGAAAATAAATAAAACTATTAAAGAGACCTTAACTAAATTAGCTTTAGAGACTGGCACTAAAGACTGGGTACAGCTCCTACCTCTAGCTTTATTTCGAGCTAGAAATACTCCTGCTATACACGGTCTAACCCTCTACAAAATTCTTTTTGGAGGGCCACCTCCTGCTCTCAATGTAACTTTGTCCCCCTTGCCCTCTTCTTTTGATAACCCCAGCTTGAAAACAAGACTCTTGAACCACGATGGAAAGGACCCTACACGGTTCTCCTGACTACAAAGGACCCTACACAGTTCTCCTGACTATGCCCACAACCCTCGAAGTCCTGAACACATAAACCACTCCGACTGAGAATTAGACGACTCCGACTGGGAATTAGTCGCTATCATCCTCATCTCTGTAGCCTTGATCATCCTTGTTGCCATCATCACATTGGTACTCACTGATCTTGCTGCTATGATGCTTCCAGAAAACTCATAGATTTTATGATTAAAATCTTACCATAAGAAAAGGGGGGAATGATGAAATCAAACTAAAGCCCCCCAGGTTAAAGTAGATTCAAACCAAGTCCCCCAGACCAAAGAAGAATATTCTGAGAAACTGTACAAGAAAGGAAGATGTAAAATTCTAACTGCTGAGAAAGAGCTGACCTTTTCATGCTCCGTACACAAGCCAGACATCACCCGAAACTTCCCCCCTCCCACTGTTGCCACTTACTGCCGGCCCCCTCCCACTGCTGCCGGTTGTAGTTTGTGGTTTTTGCCTTTAAAAGTCACCTATAAGCTGAGCTCGGGGCTGCTGCTCTCTCTCTCTCTCTCTGAGTGAGGCAGGGGCCCGTCTGCGCAAACGATTAAATCCTCTTGCTTCTTGCATCTCCTGGTCTGAGGACTGAGTTATTGGGGTGCGGCCTCCCATGGACGTTGGGTACCCCAGCCTGGGGGGTCCTACAAAGGCTTACTAATGACATGGGCAGACAGGCAGTCGAACAACAGCATGGCAAAGGCTATGAAGAGATAAAATCAGGGTGCATATGGCAGAAGTGGGGATCTCTTCTTATACATTTCTGAGAATGGAGAAGGTTTCACAGCACAAACCTCCAGCCAAGCTCTGATTCCCAGGAAAGAGGCAGGGAAGTGGGTAGGGAGCAGGATTTGTGGCCACAAATACCCCCTTTGATGCAAACTCACTTCCCAGGTGAGAAATCCTGGTACCTGGAAGCTAGAGACTCAGACTATGTCTCAATAGGATGCCTGTTGGGCATCTGTGAGAAGGGAGATGGTGTAAGATATTGTGGCCTGAGTAACAGCTGGATTCTAACATTACATTCTTACAGGTAGTTGTTTCCTCCAGATTAAATAAAACATTCCATCTTGGAAAGAAAAAGAAGGCTAAAGAAACTTATGAAGCTTTCAGGTCCCTCCCCAAGGCCCTGAGAGAAATACAAATGCTGGGGGAAAGGAGACTCTTTCAAGTCCTAGCTGCCTGAAACTTGCACAGGAAACACCAATGATGTAGCTTGTGGGAGTCATCACTCACGCTGGGATGGGCTTTTGGGGATGCTGCTGCCCAAGTCACCCAAGCTCTTTTAAATAATGTGCTCACTCATGCTTCTGTAAGTACAGGAACCCTTAATTTAAGGTTCACCAAGCTAAACTTGGAGACGATAGTTTCATCGGCTTATTGTCAGTGTTTTACATAAGGTGAATAGACACTTGTTCACATCTCCCTAGGGAAAGTCACTCAACTCTACTCTAGAAGCTGGGAACAAAGTACAAGCAACAGTGACAAGTAGCACTGGGTCACATTTAGCAAATGCCAACTACATATCAGGAAGTGTTCTGAGACTGTTAGTCCTTTCAACCCTCACCACAAGCCTATGAGCTAGTATTTCTACCATCATCCCAATTTTAGATGAAGAAGCTGAGGCTTGAGGTGACAAAGTTCATTAGGGAAAATCTGGGGCAGTCTGATTGCATGGGGTTCCATACCTCTGTGTGTGCTAGAGGAAGCCACTGTCCTGAGTTCTGCTACCACAGACCTAAGTCTAGGTGGATCTGTGTCCCCTAAGCACTGCATATCTGGCAGCTACCTGCCCTCCCTTTAACCTTTCCAGATGTTCTCTGGTGGCCTCTTGCCTGCATCAAGGCTGCCCTTGAGAGCTTAACCAAATTTCATAAGTATAAAAATATAGTGATTGATAATTTGCTTACTTGCTTTGAGTATTAAGAAGACATTCAGGAAGGAGAATTAAGCATATATCACTTTCCAGTAGTTTGTAATAAATTTCCCATTATTATTTATCAAAACATAAAAGTAGCCAGGTGTGGTGGCACATCCCTTTAATCCTAGCACTCGGGAGGTAGAGGCAGGTGAATCTCTGTTAGATCGAGGCCAGCCTCATCTTACATAGCAAGTTCCAGGCCAGCTGGGGTTCAGAGAGAACTTCTCTCAAAAAAGAACGAAAAAAAAATTACAGTAAACCCTCAAACTGGAAAGATTGGATGATATAGTCTGGTACATAAGAGGTATTCAAGTAATAATGTAGTTTCTTTTCTTCACCCCACCTAACCCGAGCCCCTGTAAATTGTTGAAAGGACAATTCTAGAACCAAACCTCAGAAGATGAATCTCCTCACTGTCAAGACATTTCAAGGAATTTAATCAACAAGCATGATTCTACTAAACTAGAGACTCAAAGAATTCATAAAAATATCATAAAAACAATCACTTCACGCCTCAAGATCAGTTACAGGCAAGGCGCACAAGTAATGTGGTTGTCAGCTGTGAGTTGGCAGTTATCCAACTGATAACTGATGGGTTTCTCTCTTGAAAAGAAGCAGAATTCCTCTTGTTTCTCAGAACTGTATGGCCTAAAATGCATCATCAGCCACCAATGATTTTATGTTTGGTCAGTGTGCCCTGAACAGAATTTTTTAATTTTACCATTACTAAACTGGTCTCATTAAAGAATACAAAGCAAGTGAACAAGTTGGAGACATTATTATTCTGATCGCTAAAGGTCACAAAAATCCCTAGTTCTGACAAGATGACCTTGAAGTAGAGGGAAGAAGGGCTAGGGCCAGGTCTGCTTCCCAGAGACAGGAGCGCTGTGCACAGAGAGGCTGTCAGACAAGGGTTGTCTCCAGGCCTCTTGATTGGCTGCCCAGCTTCATTAAGAATCAGCAAAGCAGCTGGGCGTGGTGGCATATGCGTTTAATTCCAGCACTGAGGAGGCATAGGCAGGTGGATCTCTGCGAGATCAAGGCCAGCCTGGTCTACATAGTGAGTTCCAGGACAGCTGCTTGGGCTACAGGAGACCCTGTCTCAAAAAGACCCAAATCTAATACCAAACAAATCCCCAAAATAAAGCAAAAAGCTACCAAAACCTGGGACCTAGAGGCAGAGAACTGTGACCTAAGAGGAACTATTACTCTACCTAAAATCTACTTGGAGTCAGATGAGCCATTTGCTAGATGCTAGAACTACCTCCATTGAGACTAAAGGTAGAAGAGAGGAGGACTGGCTGTGGTACCGGTCTGCCCTTCCTGCTTTCCCCCCATACCAAATCATCAAGCTCCCTTTCATGACAAGTGTTAAGAATAATAAATCAGGCTGAAACCTGCAGGTGGAACAAGGGAAAAGAAAGCAAGCTGAGAAGAAATTGGTCACTCTTGACCCAACAGCCATCCTGGATCACTTTTCTCTATTTTATACTTACAAGTTTTCATTCATTCAATCCACACATACTGAGTTCGTTCTATGTGCAGCGTTATTCTAGGTACTAGGCCACGTCAATTAACAAAACTGAAAAACAGCATCCAGAGTGCACATTCTAGTAGAAGAGAGATAAGCAATAGTATAATAAATAAGTAAATTACATGCACTATAGGAAACAAAAGGAAGGCTGAGGGATGTCACTCAATGACACAGCAAAGAACTTAAATGGGTCATGCTTTCAGTAGCATTCTGGGAACCTTTACCTAACCCTAGTCATCTCTTCAAAAGTTTTACATTTTAACAATTCATTTTGAGCTATTTCCTATATAAGGTGTGGGGTTTAGATCAAGGCTTATTTTTTTGGCCAGTGATGTCTAATTGTTCCAGAATCATTTGCTGAAAAGAATGTCTTTCTTCCATACAACTACTTTTAAATTTTTGTCAAAAAAAAACACATCAACTGGAAATATCCATGTGAGTCTATTTCCAGATTCTCTATTCTGCTCCACTGATCTACCTACTCATGTCCCTCTGCCAGTACCATGCTCTCCTGACTACTGTAGCTACAGCCTAAGTTGTTTGTTTGTTTGTTTGTTTGTTTGGTCTTTTTGAGACAGGGTCTCCCTGTAGCCCCAGCTGGTCTGGAACTCACTTTAAATACCAGGGTGGCCTCGAACTCACAGAGATCTGCCTGCCTCTGCCTCCCAAGTGCTGGGATTAAAGGAATGCGCCACCACACCCGGCCCACAGCCTAAGTTTTTAAAATTAGGTAGACAACCATCTATGAAGGGTTTAAACATAATATAGTGTTACAAGTTGACTTTACTTTTAAAATGTGATTCTACTGTGATAAGCATTCTAGGGTCATAGGAAACAAGGCAAGAGGTGAGAGCAGATCAAACCAAGTGAGAGCAGCAGAGTCAGTCAGAATCTAACTTTAATATGAAGGGAGAAGTCAACAATTCGAATATTCTGTGATGGATTTAATATGGAGTGTGAAGGAGTGAAGGTATGGGGGCTACAACTGTCATTAACTGGCACAGAGAAGGATGAGGATGGATGTTTGGGGAACAGAAAAATCAGGCACTGCTTTAAATATGTGAAATTTGAGAGGCCTATTAGAGAACTAAGTGGAGACATGAGATAGATCCACATACAAGAATCCAGGGCTCAGGAGAGAGGCCTTTTTGGCATGCACAAAATAATCCAGAAGTCATCCACACACTGAAAGCCGTGACACTGGACAAGATGGTCCAGGGAAAATGAAATTTGTCCATGGGACCCCCAGCACTGACGTCAGAGGCAAGAGGAAAAGACAAAGAAGAGGCCACAGAGGTAGGAAGAAGCCAGAAGACAGCATCCAGAATGCCAACCAGCACTGCCCAGAGTGCTGGCCATCCACAGAACATTCTGCTCATACATCAAGATAGAGACAAACAGCCATCACAGGAGACCTTGGCCGGAGCAGTTTTAGAACACTGGAGGGTTTTGAAGAAATGGGAGGGATGAACTAGAAAGTGGAGGACAGGATTGGAGATGGCAGACCTAACAGCTCTTTCAAAGCTCTACTACAGGGGGAATAAAAGACAAAGGAAACACTGGGGGAAGTGCTGCCCAGAGAAGCCCTGTCCACATTTGAGGACAGCAGAAACCAATCAGCATACTTGAATACTAAAGAGACTGTTCCGGTGGGTGAGGGTCAGAGGGGGGTATTTGTCTGTGCCGGAACAGAAAACAGGATGGCTAAAGAAATGTCTAGTCTGAGTGATGAAGAGGAAGTGGAACTCAGTACATACATGGAGGCTTTGACAGGAGAGGCAGGAAAATACCTCCCTATGTGCTTAACTCTGTCTTGCAGCACAGGACCTGGCTCAGCGTCAGTACTGCATTCTTTGCCCTGAGATTATGTCACAACCAGATGTTCATAACTCAGTCCCAATAGTACTGAGTGCTAAATCCTCAGCAAGTGTCTTTAAGAAGATCTATAATACTACTAACAAGTGCCATTAATGTGGGAAAAGGGGAAAAAATGTAATGTGATAGCAGTAGAGACTGAGTTGCACCTGTGTTCCTTCACAGGGCTCTCTTGTTCCTCTGTAGAAGGATTATTCTCTGAGCACTTACTATGTGCCAGGGCATGTGGCATGGAGCAGGCACAGGAAGTCTTCTATCTAGGGAAAACAAGGAACACAGTAACAAGGGAAATTTCAGCCACTGACTGATGTGTCAGTAGACACATAAAACAGAAAGAGAGAAAATTGTTCTTTCTCTGGACAAGACCTGAGCTACAACCTGAGTGGGCAGTGGCCAGGGGAACATAGAACAGGCAGAAAGGAAAGCAGAACAAGGGTTTTTGGCAGAAACAAGCTTAGCTGGTTTGAAAAACAAAGCATAGGTTGGCATAGTGTTACTAGCTGAAGTGTGAGACTCAGGCAGGGCCCAATCCCAGGCTTGTTCAATCAGGACAAAGAAATAGGATTTAATTCTAAATGCAACGGAAGCCATTTTAAGAAATTAAGCAGAGAGTGGCTCTTTCACAAGGTGTTTTGCTTTCTTTAATAAAGTATATTCATTAGTCTAATACTGGCAGGTGTTAACTAGCTGAAAGTTCAAGAAGCCGCCACCAATCTGAACAAATACCAAGGGCTTGCTTGCTCCACAGAGGCTAGAGCGAGGGTCTGGATATGCAAGGGTGATATCAGAGCTGCTGTTCATAAAGTCCAGCAAGGGGAAGTGCAAAGGCCAGTACACAGAAGAGGACTGTGGGGCAGAAGGGAGCTGAAGACAGGAAGTGGTGGTAGGAGGTAAGCTGGACACACCAAAAGACTGGTCAGAGCTGCAGCCTCACCAGGTTTCTGGGTACCACACACCCTCCAAGGGCAGTCACTTTAGAGGCTTTCTCCAAAGCTTCCCAGTGCCTCCTCACACAAGCCTGACAAATGTGAACTGCTCGTCTCCTAATGAAAACCACTCAGGGGCCAGGCATGGTGGTGCATGTCTTTAATCCCAGCACTTGGGAGGCAGAAGCAGACAGATCTGTGTAAGTCTGGGACCAGCCTGGTCTACTCAGTGAGTTCCAAGCCAGCCAGGTTACATAGTCAGACCCTGTCTCAGATGCTTGAGTCAGGTTCAGTAGTGAAGATCCCCTGTGCCAGGAATAAACTGGGCAGGACTCAGTGAACAACTCCTGTGTGAGACCAGAATGGCAGCTTGTTTTCCCTTCTAGGTAGCACAGAGAAGGGACAAAGGAAGAAAAGGTGCATTTCTTCACAGTTTCTCTTTGTTTTCTCCCATTTCTGCAAAGAACTGCCCCCTAGGTAAAAACCTCAAAGTAAAGAAAGGCAATGTAGTACCCACCTGTAGCTAAGGGAGACAACCAGCTATTCTAAAATGATAGATAAATTGGTTTTCTCCCCCTATCTAGAAGCCTTTGAGAGGGAACTGACACTGATTCTAACCATTCACAGGTATCAAAATGCCTGAAAGCAAATCTTGAATCCATCACTCTGGGGTCCAGCCTTGGAAGACAAGAAAAATGAGGAGGAACCCAATAGAGGGATGCTTTTGGACGCTCTCATCAAGAAATCCCAATGGACTCTCATATGAACATTTGAAAATTGCCCTGTTCTGACTTTTTTCTACTTCCCTGTCTAGAACTTGTAATGCTAATTACTCTTGCCTTTACATCTCCTTCACATCTCCTATTCATGATTCAAGGGCTTTCTTTTCCCCACTAGAGATAAGAGTTATGCAATTTGGGAGTCTTAAAGATAGACCCACTGAAGGGGTACCCCAGTTGCCTCACCCTGCATCCTTGTTCAGCATGGAAGAAGCCAGAGTGGTCTGCATCCCGATTCCCTATAAGCAAGCTGGGTAACCTCCTCAGAGGATGGTGTGATAAGAATAGGAGGTAGGAATTGTCTAGGCAATTAGGGTAAAAAGACCCCAAAGAAAAGTAGCCAGTTTCTTGGCTAAAAGTCCAAATGTCCTTGGGCCTCTTAGCAACATACTCCATGCCAAAGGCCAAAAATGTCAAAAATATTTGGGAGCTTTTATTTAATCCTTAAAAGATTTTAGGGATACCTCTTCAGAGTGGGGAATGTTGGAGTAGCCAAAAGCCCCATAAAAATAAATCAATCAAAGAAGAAGAAAGAGTACATGAAGTTATCAGAAAAACGGATGGGAGATATGGGAGGAGTTGGAGGGGAGGAAGTGGGCATGGATTTGATCAAAACACCTTATATGCATGTATGAAATTCTCAATAAAGTATTTAAATTAAAAAAAAAATAGAGGCAGCCGGGCGTGGTGGCGCATGCCTTTAATCCCAACACTCAGGAGGCAGAGACAGGCAGATCTCTGTGAGTTCAAGGCCAGCCTGGTCTACATAGGGAGTTCCAGGACAGCTGGGGCTACAGGGAGACCCTGTCTCAAAAAGACCAAAAAATAAAAATAAAAATAAAAAAATAGAGGCAACGCCATGCCCTGGGGTACTTCTAAAACTTCAGGCCTCACGCTTGGTAGTGGATCCAAGTGTAGACTGTGCTCCTTCCTGCTTGTGTGATGCAAGCAGGTTGGGAGCCTCTCTAAACACAGTCCTTTGTCTTTAAAAGGAGAGTGCTGCAACCAAGACACCCAAGATTTGTTCTACAGATGGAAAATGCAAATGCAAGGAGAAGTTTGTTTGTTTCGTGTATGTACATGCATGTGTGGATGTGGATGCAACAGTGTATATGTGTGCACATGTGTACAGATACATGTGGAGGTCAGAGGTGAACTTTGGCTTATTTCCTCAGATGTTATCCCAACTTAATTTTTGACAGAGTGACTTTACTGGCCCAAGTTCACCAAGTAGGCTAGGTTGAGTCTCAGAAATCCTCCTGTCTCCACCTCCTCAGTGATAGGTAGGAATGTTGGAGAGAGCAAGCGGGTGGTGGCGCGGATGGAGGAGGCACCAAGGCACAGATGGAATTCTCAGCTGGATACAGATTTATTTCGCACGGGGCACCTTTCCCTCGGGGAAGGGAAAGATGTCAGCGAAGGGAAAGATGGGATGGGAAGGGAAGGGAAGGGAAGTGAAGGGAAGGGAAAGGGAAGGGAAAAGGGAAGGATAGGATAGGATGTCCGCCCACAGGTTGTGAGCTGGGACTTTATATATGGGGGCTTTAGGGTGTGGAAGGGGGGAATGTTTGGGGGAGAAATCAGGGAGGGGGAAGCAGGAAAAGCAGGTAGGATTAGGGTCTGGAAGTGTTTACTTTTCCCCTCTTAAGATAAGAGGAAATCTGCTTATCTTATCTTTGGAGGTCAGAGGAAAGGCAGGCTGCTTCTCAGCAGAGTTTGTTCTTCTTGACCTCAAAGGTCAAAGTGCTTATCAGCTAAGTTCCCTTTTTCGGGCTCCAAAGTCTGTGGGTCCCTGTTGGGGAGGGGGGAAGCTGCTGCTATTTGGAACCCTAACACTCAGCATACATGGGATTACAAGTATGTACCATGACTTCTGGATTTTTTAGATGGGACCTGGGAATCAAACTTGGATTTTCATGCTTGTGCAGCAAGCCCTTTACCTATCTTCCCAGACCCAACAAAGAAAGTTTAACACACAAAAAGCACTATCTATTACAGACTGGTATATAATGAATGTTAATAAACATCCAGGAACTGTCCCCTGCCATTGCTTTTATAATTAACTTGTTGGGGACTTTTATGGAGGAGGAGGGAATTAATGAGTGGCATTTACTTCATACTTCTAAAAGAATGGAGAAGGTGGGGTATATTTTGTGCCTCAGCCAATAGCAGCCACAGCTGTACAACGTGCAGAGGCAGAAAAAGGAACAAGCAGGAAAACTGATACCATGAGGCCTCTGGCAATTTCAAACAGGCTGCATCCCAGGCAAGCCAGGCGAAGTGGACTGTGACCTGGAGGATGTTACTGCCACCTTCTTCCTCTTCCTCTCCCTTCTCCTCCTCCTCCCTCCCTTTTCACTCCTCTTTCAGTTTCCCAAGCATTACCACTATTGTTTTGGTATGCACCTAACTAGATAAATTGTGGATGCAATAAAGTAAGGTCCATCCCTGCAGAGATCAGCTCCCCACTGAACAGAGGTCACAAAGGCCAGGTTCTGTACAGTCACCTGTAACTGAGTTTGGCCCACACTATATTCCTCTCATTCTCCTGGTTCCAATATTAGCAACAGGCACAGAAGTCGGTTCATAAACACACTTAGCAGTTCATTCCTAAGAAAACTATATTCCAAGGTAATACCAAGAGTGCACTTTATTAGGAGGGAGGTAATAGCACTGAACCTCTGCTACTTCAATTTCCATTGAGTCTGCTGTCCCTCAGGCCACTTGTCAGATGGCTTTGAGCCCTTACACAAAGAAACAGACTAGTGCTGCTGCTGATGGTTAATATTTTCATAGGACAGACAAGGTATATTATTCAATATAAATTGCACTATTAAAAGAATTTCATGCTTAAAGTGCCAAATATTTTTCTGTTCCTTTCCTTTTCTGATAACAACACATAAGTGGGCAAATCATACCACAAGCAAATTTCTTGGTTACTATAAGACTCAGAGAAACAAATCCTCTGGTGGAAGCCCTTACAATTGATCATCCTAGAGTACTGTAGTGATACTCATGAAAATTGAGAGTTAAAAGCATACATTCTTTCACTACAAAGATTTATTTTAAGACAGTAATCACAGGTAAACTATGCACATAAATGACCAAGAAGGTATGGTTAGTATGCTGTGAGCTACTATATAGTAGACAGCAGGAAGGACTATGAACCCTAAAGTGGAATGGCACTCTCAATGGAGTTTAGTGGGGAAAGGGTGACATTACAGAACAGCATGGGAAACATCTGTCTACCAATGGAAAACACAGCTATGAGCAAGGCTGTTCTAGGAAGTGGACTTCTAGGCAGCTGTGGTTTTCTTCTTTGCATTTTTCCAAATCACCAAGTTCTTTACAACGATCATGAATTTTTTTTCCTCCAGAACAGTAAGTTGTATATTCAAAAGTTTCAGAAAAGGGATAGTTTCCCATTGTATATGATACATCTTCTTGGAAAACTACATTCAGGTGAATATTTATATTTTGAATCATTTCTTTGGCTGGTGAACATTATAATTACTAATTACAAACTAAATAATGGACCTAACTAAATTAATATTGGACCTAACACACAACAAAATTTAATATTAATGATAACAATGTATAAGAAAAATTTTTTTTAAATGTTAGTGATCAAACCCACAGCCTTGAACATGTTATGTAAGTACTCTACCATTAAGCCACAACCTCAGCCACAAGATGTTAATCAAAATTTAGTCATGTGAAGTGGGCATGGTGACCTACACTGGTAACCTCAGCACCCAGGAGGCTAAGGTAAGAGGATCATAAGTTCAAGGCCTGTCTGTGAAACTCACTGAGAAATAACTCACTGTGAAACTCACTGTCTCAAAGTAAAATTAAATACAAAAGGCTGGGACTGTAGCTCAGTGTCAGAATGCTTGCTTAGGCCCGAGTTTGAACCCCAGTACATTAAAAGGCCCCCCAAGCCATAAAAACCACACAAACAACAAACTTTAATCATTTGAATGCTTCTCTTTATGTGCTTTTTCAAGTGTTTTCACACATATTATTTTTCCCAATGCTAAGCCAGTTTCCCTACCCCAGCTCAATATGTTCCCATGAGAGTGGAGGTGGACTGGATTATTCAGGCTCTATTATCCTAGAGAGGTATTGTAGGTTGTCTCCCATGGTTTTACAGTTCTAGAATAGACATCCACATTAAGCAGTGATTAGTGTATTACTTATTCCCTGATTTACCCCCAGCTGATCTGTATAACCTGTTTCACTTCCTTATTAACAAAATTTCCATCACCTTAAAGAGAAACAAAAAGCAAAAGTTAATAGCCTCAAGAGTTATTTGGTGCATTTTGTTTTGTTCTGTGCTGTTTGAAAACAAAATAGTCACTTGGAATCTCTTCTTATAAGTAGTTAAGAGGTCACACCAAGAACTACAAATACTTAGAGATACACAGGTGCACAGTCCCCAGTGACTGTGTACGATGTGGTTTTGTTGCCTGTTTACCCAGGATGCCTAAGCTACCATTACCAATGATCCCTTTATATTTTTCTCCAACTTCACATTTTCTATCAAACCACAGTAAATAATAATACTTTCATTTTATGTACATCAAAGGCACATGTGGCAACAGCACTGGGAGTTGCAATTCCATCTAACTTCCTTGCAAAAAGCAAGGGCATTTAGCACTATCCCAAGCATGTCTATACCAAAGCACAAACACATCCATCTATCCTTCTGCTTCCCAGAATTAAAGAAGGGCAATGCCTGCACCCTTACTATATCTTGGAGAGTCTGTAGTTCCCCAGCCTCTGAACTCATCTATGGACAGAAGGCAGCCTAAACATAGTGACAACAAATTTTCATTAAGACTCCAAAAAGCTGAAGTGGATCAGAAGCAAACAGCTTTTGCAAGGCAGACTGTTGTCAAAGAATGTTCAATACTCAACTTTCAGAATCTTGGGATCACTAGAAAATGTTCTGTTGAACATTTTAATAACAAAGAAAGAGGGAGGACAACTTGCTTCATGAGATTTTTCAAGTGGTATCTATGTTACAAATTCCCACTGTAATGCAAAGCGTAACTAACATGACTGTGATTTCAGCATGCTTTCTTCCTTCCTTTCTGCAGCTCTGTTGAAAACTGAATAAAGGCTGATGGCCCACCTGCAGATCAGAACAAACACAAAATACAAACATTTTTCCTGGCCCTATATGTCTGTTTTCAGTTCAAATAATGATCTCTCAAATTTCTATAACCATTAACCTGGCTAATAATATGATCTAATATAACAGGACTCAATTTCATAAATATAAACTAAAAAAATAGAGGTCAAGACTGGAAAGAATGGTTTAAAGCACATAAGCAATGAGGCTTATAATCCTGTTGGCAGGTATCAGATAGGAATCAAACACCTGCTGCTGTTTAGATTGGCATTCATAATGAGCCTGCCCTCCCTCTTAGATTTCCACCCATCCCCTGAACTTCAGAAGGGCTTTATTTCAGGAAGGCAGAGTTCACATTGCACAACAAGTAACCTTTACCTGTGTTCTTGATGAGAAAAGTAATTTTTATAATATTCTCCTATTCAATATCACCTTCTGGACTTAGAACTTTACCTAAAAACACACTTTAAGCACTCAGGTACGTATGACACTGCAAAAAGAAAACCACAGTCCAATGCTGGCCCTGATGACAGTGGTTTCCAAACAAACAAAAACACCTGCCATCTTAGCTTTGTGTTTAACAAATATTGTTTTATGTTCTGGGGTGTTTTTTTCTGGTTTCTTTTTTTTTTTTTTTTTTGGAGAAAGAATGTCACTCTGTTCCCCAGACCGGCCTCTCTAACTCTTGGCAATTCTCCTGCCTCTGCCTCCTGAGTACTGGGAGTGCTGAGATTACAGGCATGCACACATGCCAGACTTGGCAATGCTATGTTTAATTCTTATGACACCTGAAGAATCTGTCTACACGCTCCCATTTTACAAATAATAAATCTTAGTCACAGAGAAGGTAGCAGAGCAGGAACTCTCCAACATCACACCATGATACCATATGCTTCCTCAACAGAAATGCCAACACACATATAAATCTACAGTGGTACTGTGAATGGAGAAAACAGTCATAAGAAAGCATGTGGATGGGTGAATCCAGAGCTTATGGATATACAGCCCATGATGACAGGAAGTTCACTGTGGAGGTAAGAAGGATATACCACCCAACCTTTGTTCATGTGCAAATTAGAAAAAACAATGTTTTTCAGCTCATGTGCTTCGTGAAATTTCTGGAGACTTTAAATGTAGAAGAAAAAAAGTAACAGGGCAACTGTGGAAGAGGACCAGATATTCTGGGCTTCATTTTGTCTATAGGCAAGCATGAGATAAACAGTGAAGACCTAACAAAATAATAGAAATCAGAAGAAATTTGAAAGAAGGCAGTATCCTGCAGAGGACCTCTGAATGAGATATGAAAGCTATAAACCATGAAAGCTATAAACCAAATGGATACAGGCAGTCACTTGCAGAGAATCCTGGAGCCCTGGTACACTCAGACAGATCCCAAATGCCAACGCCATACTGGAGGTACAAAGCAAAAACCAGGACACTGTGGAGCAAGCAGTCATAAAAAGTAAAGCAAACAACAGAAAATGTTATCACCAGGTACCATTGGGATATAACGAGAACTCTGACACAGTTGTGGGAAAGGCTCCTATGATCCAACACACAAGAATGTTTGCAGACAGAGAGAGCAGAGGCAAGAAAAGCTGGTGGTGGGTCCTTAGTCCCTCTAACCCTTAAGGCCAACAGGACCCAACCATTCATTGTACTTCTCCTAAACTCAACCCTCTCCATCATCTTCCTAGCTAACTGTTCATTTTATCTGAAGTGCATTCTTCCCAAGTCATTCTCAATGACAGGGAACTGAAAACTTGGAAAGAACAAAGGAATTTGTTTCCAGTTAGTTTCCCAACTGAGCAGCCTGTTCTCCCGTTCCTTAGGTTTTGCTTACACAACTTGTGTGGCACACCCCTTCCTTTCCTTTTCCTGCCTCATGAGAATGAAGTAGGGGGAAAAAATGTAATGGGTACAACTTAATAATCTCTTATTTTCTTCTTCTGAAAATTTAAGCCTTAAAAATTGTACACATTTTTAGAGCAGGGATTCTTAATCAGGGGTCGCTGTGTGTCTCATGGGACATTTAGCAATATCTAGAGATAGTGTTGGTTGTCACACAGGAGAGGGGGTACTAAGGAAAATGTCAACAAAACAAAGGTCAAAAGATCTTGTTTTAGAAGACATTATGAGGCAAGTTAGAATGGTTTCATATTGTAAAATATCCCAATATTCTTTCATAAATGCTACTCTTGTTTTTTTATAGACACAGAGTCAAAAGACACACTATATCTTAAAATTCCAAAATTATATGCCAGGGGGAGGGGATGAAGGGAGAGTTCAATATGGACACTCAGTCACGTGGGACTGCTTTTGGGGGTAGGACTGTTTGAGAAACTGTAATGGCAAACCAGCTCTGTAGCAGAGCAGAAGGGAGGCAGATCTGATTCCACACTGCAAACAACTCCCAACTAAACTGGAACCCTATTTTTTATCTTGTGTTCAGTCAAATGACAGCTCAACAGTGAGGTATCTTACCAAGAAACATCAACTTCAACCTTTTAAAAAGCTTTTTCTGTATTTAACAGTCTCTACAAATCAAAAGTCCCTTGATGTAAATATAATCCATCAAAGACTGGGCCTCTACTTTTGCCCCATCCATAAAAACAAAAACAAACAAACAACAAAAAAACAAAAAAAACAACAACAAAAAACCCCATAACACATGTGAATCCTTTTCATAGTTTGTTAGGAGGAAGAAAGATATGGAAATGGTGTTATGACTCAAAACCTGCCCCAAAGGAACAAAATCCATTCGGAGGGAATAAAGAGTGACTACAAACGCCCCTTACACTGCATAGCAAAAATTACAATCTAATGCAATGACTCTTACCAAAGGAATGTCTTCCTTTAAAATTAAGACATTTTACAACTTTCAAAGTAGCTTCAAGGGTGAAGTTCGAGGACATATTTTATCACGCAACTTTCCCTTGCACTCGCTCAAGCCACACACAGAAGTCTTCTCCAGTCAGCAGTGAGGGTGCTGAGCAAGAGCACACCATTGCATTAAGGTAGTCCTCACTCGGTCTCTGCTGGGTGAACACGTCAGGGTGACCCTGGGGGTGTCCCCTCCCCGACTTCCGACCCAACGAACATTCTGGGGGGAAGAGTCCCACAGCTCTTGAGGCCCGTGGACTCCAACCGGTAAGTCTACTCCGGAAATCGAGTGACCGACCTATTCTAGATGGAGAGCCTTATATACAAACTCAAAGAGTGGGGAAGAGGAAAAAAAAGAAAAGAAAACAGGATTTAGCTGCGCCCTCTTCTAGCAAGTAGGGGCATACTCTGGGACACTCTTGAGCGCAACAATGGGAAGCCAGTTCCAGTTCCACTGCTGGCCGCAAAACCCGGCTCACGCTACAATGATGATGCCTTACCTCCTTCAGATATTCTCAGCTGTGCACACCCAAAGTGCACACAAGTGTGCAGTCGCGGAGAGTGTTCCTAAAAGTACACATACAATTGCGCACATATAGATGCACAGATGCGGGCATCTCTCCCAGGTGTGCACAATTACGCACACCCAGGTGCGCAGTCGCTGGGAACGCACCCCGAGCCACGCGAGGCGGGTCATGCCAGGGAACCCCGAAGCCCTAGCCACAATCCCCGCGCCGCACCCGATCGCGCGTGCCCAGCTCACCTCTTCCAGAAACTTGGTGAGGTCGTACACCTTGTGATGCAGAATCACCCAGGTGCTCCTGCTATCTTTGTGCTTCTGAATCTCTTCCAGGGTGTAGTACTTCACAGCGCTGTCCGTCTGCCCGGCCATCTCGGGATCGCTGCGAGCCTCCCAGGCCCTGCAACACAGCCGCGCGCGGGGTGGAGCGCAAAGCAAGTCTAAGCAGCCTCCGCTCGGGCCATTCCCGGCCCCTCCGGGCTGCAGGCGGGGGACAGCGCACGGGGCGGGGACCGCACGGCCTCCGGGTATTGGCCAGCACGTTGCTCCCGCCCTCGACCAACGCTCTCCGCCAGTCCAATCGCGCTCCGAGCCCAGCACGTGAGTGTTGATTGGCTCCATGAGACGCTCTTAACCATCATCCGCTGCCGGAGCGGAGGGAGGGGCGGGGCGGGGCGGGGCTTCGCTGAGTCTGCGCAGAAGGAGGCGGGGGGGGGGGGGCGGGTAGGGCGAGGGAGGTCTGACCTAACCCTGAGAAGGAAGCCGACCTGGCAAGCTGCATCCCACACTCTAGCACAGTTCTCAGGCTCCGAGCTTAGCGCAAGGCCTCCGCAAGTTTCCTAATCAGATCAAATCAGCCGTAGGTCCCAATGCTCACTTGTAACAAAAATAGCAGTGGTCCAAGTCCACGGAGTGGCTATTCATGTGGCGAAACTGTTAGCGAACACAGAAGATACGAAAGAGAGCCTCATGTACACTTAAAACCAAGCATCACTGTCAAAGGCTTGCAAATCAAATGTGTGGCGCCCAAGTAGCAAACATTCATTTTGCTTCACCTCTACAGAGGGTGCAGCAAAACAAAAGCTCCAAGAAAACTAATTTCAACATTTTAGAAGCATCTGATTATTTCCGTAACTCTAAAAAACTTATATGCAGTGAAACTCTGACATGCCAAAGGCTTGCACTCTTTTCTCCAGAGTCCTAAATGATGAGCACGTGGAAGAGTGCAGAATTGTAGCTCCCCAGCCTGGCCCTCCCCTTTCCTCTTAACAGGAGATAAAATAACACATATTAAATATAAATGCCTGAGAGAAGAAGGGGAAGAAAAATGAAAAAAAAGAACAGTGTCTTTTATTTTAAAGCCTGTGGTAATTTATTTAGGCCTTCTCAACAATGGTAGTTAACTCCATAAAAGAACATAAGGCTTGCCCATACCAGTGATTTTCCCCCAGGGACTCAGGAAAGAGCTGCACATAGTGGATGCTTGGAGATAAACTCCTTCCTGTTGCTTACCTGTCCTTAGGAAGGCCTGCTCATTGAGAAGAAAACATTACTGAAAGTATTCCAAAAGATTTATAATTTTTTCTCTCTAACAAGCAAATATTTCCAAGTGTAATATTACTCAGAAATATTTCTAAGATAAATTATTTGCATTAGGATACTAATCAGTTTACAGATACTATCCACATACAACATGTGAATATTTAATTTTATGCCAACAAGCTAAAATATAATGTAGGAATAATTTCCAAGAAAGTTCTGTGGGGTGTTTTTAACCTTTAACTTTGAAATAAGTATAGGTTCACAGGAAGTTGTAAATATGGAACAGAAAGGTACTGTGTTCGTCCAGTTTCCCCCAATGGCTTCATATTAATGTAACTATAGTGCAGTGACACAGCAAGGCAGCACACACCTGTAATCCCAGCACTCAGGAGGCAGAGACAGGAGGATACCACATGTAAAGCCAGCCTGGGCTGCATAGCAAGTTCCAGGCCTATCTGAGCTACATAGTGAGACTTTGTTGAAAAAAAAGAAATAAAATTTTAAACTTCATATCAGTGCAACGTAGTTTCATTTAGTTTTAGGATTTACAGTTGCATGTGTGAATTCCATTTTCCCAGGACAGAACTGCTCCATCACAACTCTAGATGTACTGTCTTCTTTAATTACAGTCACATCCTTCCTCATGTCATCCCTAACTTCTGATATTGAGGAATCTGTTTTGTTTCTGTTTTATTTTGTCATTTCAAGAAATTATGTTTCATACTGTTCTAACAACTTGCCAGATCACTTTGAAGGACAGACTGAAGCCAAGACAATGATGGGTCAGTGATAGGTTTTGCCAGTGCTACTTAGTTTTGCAAGATTTCTCCCTCTATTTAAACCAAAACTTCATGTCAGAACCCCAAAGATGAAATAGGGCAGGGAGAGGTCACTGGATCTCTTTATTCCTTTTCCAATGTGACCTCATTGAGTGAATCTCCTTCTTCTGCTTTTCCCTATTGCTTGTCTGTTTCATTGGCTTAGGAACAGGTAGCTGAGCCTGGTTTGATAGGGCTACCACAACCCAGCCCTGACCCTGACAGCTCCTGTAGTATTACATGGAATTGGTATACCACATTATCACAGCTTGTTTAAGAATTCATTGGTTGAGGGGCATTTTGGTTATTTTCAGTATTTGGCTAACTAGAGAAAACTTGCTATAAACAATCATATGCAAGTTTTGTGTGGACATAACTATTTCTCAAGGATAAATGTCAAGGAATGTGGATGTTAGGAAACAGAAGAAACTGTTTTATTTTGTCAGAAACTGCCAAGTCCTTTTCCACAGTGCTGTACCACTTACATTCCTACAGCAACACCTGAGAGGTCTAGTCTCTCAATGTCCTCAGCAGGTCTGTTATTGTTGCTATTTATTTGATTGTGTTCTAATGGATATAGGGAGGGGTGGTCTTAATCTAAACCATCTTTCCTTGTACTTATTTGCCACTTGTATTTCCTTTTCATTGTACTGTCTCTTCAAGTCTTTTACCCATTTTAAACTGAATTCTTTGCTTTTTGTAACGTTGATTTTAAGAAATTTTTTAGATGTACTATAGATGAGTCCATTCTCAGAAGTGTAGTTTGACAACATTTTTCGCCGTTTATAGCTTGTCTTATCATCATCTTAGTCTTTGTCAAAGCAAAAGCTTTTTATTTTCAAGATCTGTTTGTGGTTTGTTTGTTTGTTTTGTTTTCTAAGACAGTGTCTTACTACATGGCCCAGACTAGCTTGGAATTCATTCTGTAACTTAGGCTGGCTTTGAACTGCTGACTCAAGAGATCTTTCTGTCCCAGCTCAAGAGATCTTTCTGTCTCAGATTCCTGAGTATGGTGGACAACGGCGCTCTCCACTATGCCCCATTTGAAATATATTCTAAGCTCATTTTTCATTGTGGAAGGCATGAGATCTGAAATTCATTTTTCTTATATCAAATTGCTCAAATATTATTTGTTGAAAAGACTTGAAATGAAAGGAAGGAAAGATCCCCTCTGCATACTCCCACATTAGGGAGTGTGGATTATTTGGCCTTACCTATGAACCAAATAAATACAGGAGCTGATTGATTAGCAAGAGAAAAGCACAGCAGTAGTGTTAATTTTGCCTGCACATGGTAATCATCACAACAAAATAAAGACAGGAAATTACCAAACTCTGGTGCCCATTATACTTTTTAGATAAAGAGCCATAAATTTGTGAAGGAATGACAGGACAAATGAACCTCTGAACTGTGGTAGTCAATTCAAGGTATGTCATTAGGTGATAAATGGAGAGGGACCTAAGGCTAGTGGAAGACAAGGTTCAAGTAAAGAATTTATCTATATAGCTTTATTGCCACCTCCCTCAATCTTTGGTAATCAAGGCTAATTTTAGCTCTAAGTGTGAGAAGGACAAGTCTTACTAAAGAGTTTTTATGGCTTGCTGTGTGTAGGAAAATGCCAGAGCAGATGGACTTTCTGAAGTTACAGTTCCTTAAATTATTTCAGTTTGAAAATACCAAGCAGACAGCCTTTCTAAAATTACAATTGCTTAAATTATTTCAGTTTGAAATCATCGGCATGTCAGTTCCAGATAGATAGGGATGACAACTCCCTTAACTCCTCCACTATCCTGTCTCTATTAAATCATCTTGTTTGTTTATAAAACAGGATTCCTATATTAAACTTCACTCACCCAGGGCTCAGGGACCATCAAGGAAGAGAGGCCAGAAAGATTCTAAGAGCCAGGGAGGAGGTGCATGACCATATGGAAACAGAGTCCTACAAGCTCCTTAGACCCTGCTCATACAATTCTATCCCAATGGTGTCAGCATACACAAGTCCCATGCAAACTCAGGCAGACAAAAACCCAGCATAGTACTGGGGAAATGAACAGCATACCCCCAATCTTAGCTGAAGAAATATTGGCAACTGATTACTGCTAGGTGAGGAAGAACTGATCTTCCTAAAACAAGGGACTCTACATAGATCTACTAGATCTCAGTGGATGGACTTGCACTGGAGAACGTCTGAGGACACTGACTTGACACAGTGGACCTTAACACAGATGACCGAGTATATGGGTTCCAGTGGTGGGGCTATTGGGAGGGTACCAGTGAGGACAGAGGTTATAAAGTTGATTAAGATTGATTGAGATATTCTGCATGAAATACAAAAAAAATCAATAAAAACAAATTAAAAAAAAAGAATCATCCCTTCTGATGATTTCCATACTGAACACACTAATATATATTACCATGAGCAGTGAATAAAGATTCTTTCCTCCTAAAAATAAATTAGTTAATTGTACCTTCATGGAACAAATTCTGAATTCTATATTCCTTCCATTAATCCATGTATCTATGCCTCCACCAGTATAAATAGTCTTGATTGCAGTAACTATGTAGTAAGTCCTGAGATCAGTTAGAGTGATTGATTCTTCTGCTTTATTCTTTTTTCTCCAAAATTGTTTTAGTTGTCTAGTTCATTTACCTTGCCATATACATTTTAGAATAATGCCATCTATGTCTGTAAAAATACTGCTGAGATTTTGATAAGAATTTCATTAAACCTCTGTGCCAAATAAGGAATTGCTACATTTACTGTATTGTCTCTCCCAATGGAGGAATGCAGAGTATTTGCACAGTGATTTTCTTAGCTATTTTTCAGCAGCAGTTTCAAATCCTATATATGTTTCATTGAGTCTACATACTGATTATAAAGTATATTGATTATGAATTATATTGTATTTTCTTATTTATAGTCATATGTTCATTGGTAATATATGAGTATACAATGAATCTTTGTGTTTTACTTGCATCCTGCCCTTTGCTGAACTCAGCTTCTTTGCATATATCTTGAGATTTCCTTGTAGACCATGCCTCAAATTGCCTTTTTTTTTGTCCCTTATCACATTGGCTAGAATCTCCCACACCATGTTGAAAAGCAGTTGTGTTAGCTACTTACTTGTTGCTGTAACAAAAAACAACTGACCAAAAACACTTTAAGGAAGAAAGGTTTATTTTGACTCACAGTTTGAAGGAATCAGCTATCATGGTCTAAGAAGCCTGAGGCAGTGGCCACATTGTATCTGTAGGGTGGAGGTTGCTGTTCCTCCCTGGCTCTCTTTTTTTTTTTCTACAATTTTTGTGATTTTCATGGAATTTAGATCCCCTCTCTCATCTACATACTCTTTACCACCCATCTCCTGCCCAATTTCATGTACTCTATTATATATATAGATATATAGATATACATACATTAAGGCCTACAGAGTCAAACTTGTGCCCCCAAATGTCCTTTGGGGTGGGTTCATCCACTGGAGCCTGGTCAACCTTCCAAGGGTCTTACCCTTATTTTTTGTCTTTTGTTTTTGAGACAGGGTCTCCTGTGGAGCCACAGCTGGCCTGGAATTCACAATGTAGACCTGGCTGGCCTCCATCTCACAGAGATCTGCCTGTCTCTGGGCCACCTTACCCAGCCCTGACTTTCTCCTTTTCATTCAGTCCAGGATCCAAGCCCATGGAATATATGTGGGGTGGGTCTTCCCATCTCAATTACCCTAATCTATAAAATGTCACACAGACATGCCCAAAGGTTAATTTCCATGGTAATTCTAAATCCCATCAAGTGGACAATGAAGATTAATCATCACAGTGGTGATTATACATTCTGGTCTCATTCTCAGTCTCAGGGAAAGCCTTCAGGCTTCAACTGTTAAGTGAGACATTGACTACATGTTTCTGTTGATGTTCTATATCAAGTTTAAAAACTTTCTGAGAGGCCCTACCACAAATGAGTGTAAAGCTTTAATACTTTTCCTTCGTCAATTGATAGAGTGTTTTGATTTCCTTTTTAAAATCTTTTCCTATGATGAAATACATTGAATTTTGAATACTTAACTACTCCTTTATGATGTATAATTTTTTTCTATATCCCTGCTGAATTCTTTTTTGTTTAGAATTCTGTGTCTGTATTTATGAAATATTGCTACGTAGTTTTCTTATTCTGTGCTGAAGTTTTCTAACTTGAATATTAGAAGAATATAGCTTCATATAGAAAGTTGAAACCACTGGTTCTTTATATTTTTCGGGAAGGGATTTTATGGAATTTGCATTAATTATCTTTAAAGATTTCTTAGAAATCTTTATTGAAACCACATAGATTTGAAGATTTATTTTGGAGGTATTTGTGACTAGCTACAGTACTATCTGTATCTGTTTCATACTGGGTAAATTGTGATCACTTGAACACGTGTGTGTGTGTGTGTGTGTGGTGTGATATGTGTGTGTGTGTGCTGCTTGTATGTTCATGTGTGTGAATGTGGGCACCAAGGGCAATCCTGGGTTGTCAGTCTTGAACTTCCACCTTGTTTGAAATAGGGCCTCCCATAATTCATCTCTACATATGCCAGACTAGCTAGCCTGAAAGCTGCTAAATTCCCCTGTCTCCAACCCCTCTCTCCTTGTAATAGCACAGGGATCATACACACACACATTACTGCATCTGGCTTTATGTGGGTTCTCGGGTACAAACTCTAGTCCTCACACTTGCCATCTCCCCAGCCCCATTTGAACTTTTTACCTAAGTTCCCAAATCCATGAGTATGAGCTTACAAAAGGTCCTTTATTGTTGGGAAACCCTGCTGTTGGGGTTGTAGTCTTCCATGTCCAGATAGCTCTAAGGGGCTCAGTGCCATATGGAAGGACTCCCCTTTTCAGCAGGGGGCCTCCTGCTCTCTTCCAGACTTACCTGGAAAGTGCCGCCAAGCACGGATGCCTGACCTTGACCTTATTTGGAACATGACCTTTGGCATAGTTACCTGGAGTAAAAACTAACCCTAGGTTTTTTCTATATGATAATCAGGCATTGCCTGATAGTTGGAAGATAGGAGCCCACTGCCACATGTAAATAAAGCATACGAGCACCTATCAGCTGAGGCATTGGCTACTGCCTCCACACTATATTTTCCCTAGTTCTCCCACTGAATAAATGGAGCTGTTTTCACTGAATCTGGAGCTGTTTCACTGAGTCTGGAGCTGTTTGCATTGTTGAACCTGTCTACCAGGGAGGGCTTTCTTCCGTCAGTAATCACTGGCCGTCCTGACCCTGCTCGTTGCTTCTGCTCCCTTTGTCCTCATGGGCTGGTGGCCAATGACCCACGAGGAGAGGGAGAGATCCCACACTTTATTATCCTTTTGAATAACCACAAAGTCTGTAGTGACATCCTCCATTGAATTCCTGACATTAGTAATAGGTGACATCTCTTTTGCTATTGATTTTGTTTGTCAGTCTTGTTAGAGGTTTGCCAGTTTTATTCATCTTAACAAAGGACTAGCCTTTTGATTGATTGGTTTTCTCTTGGTTATTTTTTTTCAAATTTCATTGTTTTCAGTTTTTTTAACCTTTATTTTTCTTCTGCTTGCATGGTTTATTCTGTCTCTTCTGTCTTTGTCTCTGTCTCTGTCTCTCTCTGTGTGTCTCTGTCTCTGTCTCTCTCTGTCTCTCACTTTCTCTCTCTCTCTGTGAGATTGATTTGAGACTTTTCTTTTTCTCAGATATATGCATGAGTAAACCAAATCATGTTTTCCCTTCAGTCCACAAGATGTCTCATGGCCTCTAGCAGAGCGCTCACTTGAGAGCTTGGCAATGACTCTTTCAGACTTTGGTTCCAAATTATTCCAGATATATTTAAAACAAAACTTTGGAAGTGGGGAGATATCTTAGTGGGTACAATGCTCACCATGCACATGTGAAGACAGGTGTTTGAATCCCTCAAACCCACTTAAAAGTGGGGTGGGTATGGCAGCCTTCCTGGAACTTTAGTTCAAGGAAGTCACTGACAGGAAAGCACTTGGGCAAGCTGACTAGCTAGAATATCCCAAATGGCAAGCTCAGGGTTCAGTGAAAGACCATGCCTCAATATATAAGGTAAACAACTGAGAAAACACCCAGCACCAACCTCAGGCCTTGACATATGTGCACACCCATGCACACACACCCGTACATACGTACAGACACACACACAAAAAAACCCTAGCCAGGCATGGCAGCACACGCCTTTAATCCCAGCACTTGGGAGGCAGAGGCAGGTGGATCTCTGTGAGTTCAAGGCCAGCCTGGTCTACATAGTGATTTCCAGGACAGCTGGGGCTACAGGAAGACCCTGTCTCAAACAAACAAACAAACAAACAAACAAACAAACAAAACAACCCAAAACCAAACCAAAACAAAACAAAAAAAAACCAACAAAGCCTTTCATTTTGGTAACCTGAATCCTAATCACAGTTTTGGCAGATGTGCAGTGATGGTCTAGTCACCACCTGTTCTAAGCCATTTGCTTAAGCTTAGCATTGGGCTAGCACACAGAAAGATGTCAGTAAAATCTAGCTGTACTTTCAAACTAAGCTATCTCCCCAACCCTCCTTTCTTATGTCAAAAATAACTATCTTTTTTAAAAATTTCTTTCCTAATTCCTTCTGTCCTTAACACAAGAGCCACTTGAATAGTTCTTTCTTGCTTATGAGAAATATACTTACACCAGCCACAGAGAGCTGGTTCCCTCACCAAATGAGCACGTTCACAAAATGGACTTCAGTTTTAATTGAATGCAGGCAATGTGCATTATATCCATCTTTTAGATATCATATTAACATAGAGTAATTTGCCCATTTCAGAAATATCTGTCTTTTGTGTGTATACTATATGTAGTTGATGTCTAAATAATTGTCCATCTATTAGCAGTAGTTTCTAAATTTTCCAGAATTTTTATTCATTTCAAAATAAAGTATCTTTCTTATGGGTTGAAGTTGTTTTATCCATGTCTACTTATAATACAAGAGCATGTCTATTAAGTTTCTCTAACCACTTGGATTGCAGGGGCAGAATGAGAAACAGCAAGCAATGAGCCAATTGTATCTGACCAAAAAGCTAATTGAAGTATCTGAACTTTATTGATTACACAGTGCACTTTACCTCAATAACATCAGACAATGACAAGTTAGTTCTATACAAGACATACTACTGTAAATTCATTTTATGTGTTGCTTTTGTGTAGTTGCAACAAAGGACCTGAGAGAGCAACTTAAGAGAGATTTATTTTAGTTCACAGTTTCAGAAGGTTTAGTCCATAATCACTTGGTTCTAAGTGCTTGGACTGTTGTGGGGTGCTTCACCAGAGAAGACCACTCAGGCAAAGTTTTGCCGAATGAAGTCATTACTGGCCATGGCTACTACACAGGGTGTCAGAAACCCAAGTGTGTAGCACGGAGCCATCTCTAGGGTAAGCTTTTATACAGAGAAACCATAACCTGGGGTGAAAAGTTTAAGTTCCCATGCTTACGTGTGGAGAATCCCCTTAACAATTTTTATTCTATTAAGTAACAATTACTATTTTGTAGAAGCAAGCCAAGCATAACCTACAGAAGCCATAAATCTGCAGTTAACAGGTACACTCTGGGACACTCTCACCTGTTCCCAGGACAACCAAGGTCCAGCTGACATGAGTTCCCATACCCTGTGCCAACTGCCTGATAATTTCAGAGACTAGAGTCAGCCTAAACATTAACATGGCATAGCTATGCTCAAGAAGGTGCCCTATTACAGGACCAAACATCATGGAATCATGTGGCAGAGGTTACCCAGCTCACAGTAGACAGGAAACAGAGGAAAGGACTGGGGAACAGGTATAACTCTCTAAATCATGCCCCCAAATGACCTACTTCCTCCAGCTAGGCCCCTACCTCAGAGAGTTTCCAATACCCTACACAATATATAATAGCACTGAGAGCTAGGACCAATATTCAACACATGAGCCAATTTTGGACATTCCATATTCAAACCCTAAGAACATTCTTTGGCACATATGCCTTATAGGTCTTTCTTGAAATAGGAGTAGGTCAGTAAGGATAAATGATTATAGGACATGGTTTAAATATTAAATTTATGGGGGCCAACATTGCTTCCTGATCCTTTGCATCCAGACGGACCCCATTCCTTCTTGAGGTCCCCAGGAGCCCTCTGGGCCTTGTCCCACCCTTACCTCCCTCTGCTTCCCTGGGCCTGCACCACCCAACCTGCTGGCCTCTCCGGGTAAGTCAATCATGCACTCCTCGCCTTGACTCACCCAGCCTCATTCACCCTCCCATCTCCCCTACCAGCCTGGGTCCTGTCAAATTCCTTGTCTTGGCACCCAGACACCAGGGAAACCACCACTGCTTCCTGATCCTCTGCATCCAGACCAACCTAGTTCCTTCTCATGGTCCCCAGGAACCCTCTGGGCCTGGTCCTGCCCTCACATCCCTCTGCTTCCCTGGGCTATATGGCCCACCAGCATCTTTCCTGGACCCTGGGGCTGAGCTCTCAGCCCGGGGCCACCACTGCTTCCTGATCCCTTGCATTCAGACAGACCCAGTACCTTCTCAAGGTCCCTAGGAGCTCTCTGGGTCTGGTCCCGAACTCACCACCCTCTGTTTCCCTGGGCTGCACAACCTGCCAGCCTCTTTCTTTGATTTTGGGGCTGACCTTTTGGCTTCCTGATCCTTTGCATCCAGACCAACCCAGTTCCTAAGTGCAGTCCACAGGAGACCTTGGGGAAACTTTGTGCCCCCATCTCCCTTTGTATTTCTGAGTATCATGGCCACCAGCTGCCCAAGACCAGCATCTTTCCTGGGCCCTGCTCACAGGCTAGTCCAACCCCCAAATTCGTAAGGCCAAAATCTACCCTGGAGGGATCCAGACCTTAGGAGAAAGCTTGAGAGCATTTGATCCTCATCTGACTTGGGCTTCTGTGGGAATTCCTGAAGACAAAAGCAATCTGGCCACACCAATATAAAATCAAAAGAGAGAACTGAAAGCTTAGATGAACCAGCTTTTCATGTCCAAAAAGTAAACCGCAAAGGCACATAAAGTTTACAAAAAGAAGCAGAACTAAACTTGAAGGCTTGAGTCTCACACAAGAATCAGAAACTACAAAAGAAATTCACATGTCAAAATCACATGTCAAAGTCACAGAGAATAAATAATGACATGAAAAACCAAAACACTATATCCCCAACCAAGTACCAATAGTCCTCTAGAGGAGTACAGTGAGAACTCCCTAGAGATAACACAGGACACGGAACTCAAAAGAACAATTATAAATATGATAAAAGAATTCAGTGAATTTAAAGAACACACAAAAAAAGAAATCAAAGAACTGAAGGAAGATAGGGATAAACTTCTGAATGAATTCAGAAACGAGTGAGAAATATTGATGACAACTCGGGCTGAAATGACAACTCGGGCTGAAATGAAGAAAGAAGTGAAACACTCAGGAGTCCAATTAGAAATGACAGGAGAAAGCCTCATGAATATGATAAATGAAATGGAAAACAGAATATCAAGACTGGAAGATAAAGTGGACAAACTAGACCACTCAAGCAAAGATTATGAAAAATTGAAGAAATCACAAGAATGGAATATGCAGGAATTGTGTGACACCACAAAAAGAACAAACTTACAAATCATAGGCACACAGGAAGGAGAAGAATCTCAAGATAATGGCATGAACCAGATCTTCAACAGAATCATGGAAGAATATTTCCCAAAATTAAAGAAAGACATGCCCATAAAAATATAAGAAGCATAGAGAACACCACACAGACAGGATGAGAAAAGAAACTCCAAGGCTCATCATAGTAAAAACACTAAACATGTAAAACAAAGAGACAATACTGAAAGCTGCAAAAGA
>NW_008353490.1:4406991-4407246 GCF_000622305.1 Nannospalax galili
AAAACCAGTCCTTCAGAGGTTCTGGAAGCAATACAAAGAGCTGAAGAAAGAAATGACTATAACCAAGGGGTTGCAGAAAGAAATTCAATGACAGTATAACCATGGAAAAGTACAGCTATATCAAGAATGTGAGCAGAAATAAAAATGACAGGATTAAATACACATATTTCATTAATAGCTTTAAATATCAATGAACTGAACTCCCCAGTCAAAAGACACAGACTAGTTGAATGGATTAAGAACAAAACCCATTTT
>NW_008353490.1:4407317-4409609 GCF_000622305.1 Nannospalax galili
CAAGCGAATGGTACTAAGAAAAAAGCAGGCTTTACAATTCTGACAAAATGGATTCTAAACTAAAACTAATCAGAATAGATAAAGAGGGCCACTTCATTCTGATCAAAGGAACAATAAACCAAGAAGATATTACAATCATGAACATATATTCACCAAACTCTGGTGCACGCAACTTCATAAAAACAATACTACAGGACATTAAGACCCAGATTAATCCCAACTCATTAATAGTAGGGGACTTCAACACTCAACTGTCTCCAATAGATAGGTCAACATGGCAGAGAGTAAACAGAGACATCTGAATTAAAAAATACTATATATCAAATGGACCTAGCAGACATCTATCGAGTATTCCACCCAAGAACCAAAGGCCATACTTTCTACTTAGCACCCCATGGAAACTTCTCCAAAATCAACCATGTAATAGGGCACAAAATAAACCTCAACAAATACAAAAAGATTGAAATAATTCAATGATTCTATCAGACCACAATGCAATAAAGCTTACAATCAACACCAGAAGATGCCCTAGTCACAAAATGAACACATGGAGATTAAACAACACACTCCTGAATGATGAATAGGTCAAAAGATAAATTAAGGAAGAAATAAAAGTATTCTTGGAACTAAATGAAAAGGACAATACAACACAACAAAATCTCTGGGATACACTGAAAGCTGTCCTTAGAGGAAAGTTTATATCTCTAAGTGCCTACATCAAAAAAATCAGAAAGAACACAAATAAATGACTTAATGTTGCAACTCAAGACATTGAAAAGCAACAACAAATGAAACCCAAACCCAGCAGACAAGAAGAAATAACAAAAATCGGGGCAGAAATTAATGAACTCGAAACAAAGAAAACAATACAACGAAACAATGAATACAAGAGCTGGTTCTTTGAAAAGATAAACAAGATTGACAGACCACTAGCCCAGATAACCAAAGGAAAGAAAGAGCACCTCCAAATCAACAAAATCAGAGATGAAAGGGGAAACATAACAACAGACACCAGAAAGATACAGAACATTATACGGGACTCTTTAAAAACTTATATGCTACTAAATGTGAAAATCTAAAAGAAATGGACTGATATCAAAAGGCATGGGAACTACCAAAACTAAACCAAGAAGAAACTACCAGCTTAAAGAGACCCATAAAACACAAAAAAATTGAAAGAGTAATACAAAACTTCCTGACTAAAAAAGCACAGGACCAGATGGATTTACAGCAGAATTCTATCAGACATTTAAAGAAGATCTGCATCCAATACTACTTAATTTATTCAAAAAGATACAAATGGAAGGAGAACATCCAAATTCCTTCTACAAAGCCAGCATCACTCTAATACCAAAGCCAGGTAAAAACACAACCAGAAAAGAAAACTATAGACCCATATCTTTAATGAATATGGACGCAAAAAGTCTCAGCAAAATATTTGAAAACTGCATACAAACACACATCAAAAAGATCATTCACCATGATCAAGTAGGCTTTATCCCCCTTAATGAACATAGATGCAAAATGCAAAAATAAGATATTTGCAAACCACATACAGACAGACACACATCAAAAAGAACATCAACCATGATCAAGTCGGCTTTATCCTAGAGATGCAGGGATGGTTCAATATACAGAAGTCAATAAATGTCATAAATAATATAAATGGGCTCAAAGACAAGAACCACATGGTCATCTCAATAGATGCAGAGAAGGCCTTTGAAAGAATTCAACATTCATTTATGTTCAAAGTCCTGGAGGGAACTGAACTGGAGGGAACATACCGTAACATAATTAAAGCCATATATAACAAACCCACACCAACATCATTCTGAAATCAGGAACTAAACAAGGCTGTCCACTATAGCCACTTTTCTTTAACATAGTGATTGAAATTCTTGCAAGAGCAACAAGACAACAGCAGGAAATTAAAGGCGTAATAATTGGAAAAGAAGAGATCAGATTATCCCTTTTTGCAGATGATATGATGTATCTAAGAGATGCCAAAAATTCCACCAGAAACTCCTAGAAATTATTAACACATTCAGTAAAGTGGGAGGTCACAAAATTAACCTACAAAAGTCTATAGCCTTTCTATATACCAATAACAAGCAATAAGAGAAAGAGCACATGGAAAACTCCCCTTCACAATAGCTGCAAAAAAAAATAAAATATCTCAGAATAAACCTGAACAAAGACATTAAAGAGCTCTACAAGGAAAATTTTAACTCTTTAAAGGAAGAAATTGAGGAAGACATCAGAAGATGGAAGGACCTCCCATGCTCAAGGACT
>NW_008353490.1:4409671-4412412 GCF_000622305.1 Nannospalax galili
ACAGTGGTATAGTCACAAAAACAACATGGTACTGGCACAAAAAATAGACCCATAGATCAATGGAACAAAACAGAAGACCAAATATGAGTAAATGCAATTTCAGCCACCTGATATTAGACAAAGGGGCCAAGAACATTCCCTGGAGGAAAGACAGCATGTTCAGCAAATGGTACTGGCAAAACTGGATCTCCACCTGTAGAAGAATGAAACTAAACCCTTATCATTCACCTTGCACAAAAGTCAATTCCAAATGGATCAAAGACCTCCATGTAAAGCCTGAAACTTTGAAACTGTTAGACCAAAACATTGGCAAAAACCTACAAAATATAGGTGTAGGAAAGGATTTTCTAAACCGGACATCAATTGCTCAGGAAACAAGGTCAAGGTGAAGTCTAAAGGGACCTCATTAGACTAAAAAGCTTCTGTATATCAAATGAAGCAACCAGGGAAGTGAAGAGAAACCCACAGAATGGGAGAAATTCTTCACCAGTGACATGTCTGACAGAGGTTTAATATCCAGAATATGTAACGAACTCAAAAAACAGAGAATCAAGACAAGAAGTAACTCAAGTAAAAGATGGGCTAAGGAGCTGAACAGAGAGTTCTCAAAAGAAGAAAGGTGGCTATGAAGCATTTTAAAAGATGTTCAGCATCACTAATAATTAGGGAAATGCAAATTAAAACCACTTTAAGATTTCATCTTACCCCAGTCTAAGATCAAGAGAACAAATGTGGGGAAAGGGGAACATTCATTCATTTCTGGTGGGGCTGCAAACTTGTTCAACCCCTATGGAAAGTAGTGTGGAGAACACTTAAAAAACTACAAATGAACCTACCATTTGACCCAGTTACACCACTCCTTGGCATATACCCAAAGAACTCATGCTATTGCAGAGACACTTGTACATCCATGTTTGTTGCTGCTCTTTTCACAGTAGCTAAGAGATGGAAACAACCTAAGTGTCCCTCAATTTATGAGTGGATAATGAAAATGGGGTTCATTTATATGAGGAGTTTTACTCAGCAGTAAAGAAAGATGAAATCATGAAATTTGCAGGTAAATGGATGGAACTAGAAACTGTTATACTAAGTGAACTACACTGACTCAGAAAAAAAAAATCGACGTATGTTCTCCAACATATGTGAATCCTAGAACCAAATCCTGGTAAGTATGTATCCAGACATAACTATAGGAATCAGGATAATGGAAAGGAACCAGTGAGGTGAAGAAAGAATCTGAAAGAGAAGAACAGTAGGAAACAGCCCTTAATAAGGGAGATATGGCTAAAAATTGGGTTAAAGGGAGGGGGAAGGGAAGGGTATACAAGAAACCTAGGGGATAAAGGGAAAGAAGGAGCTCAAGAGAGGTAGGACCATAGGAGAAGGGAGAAAGGGGGAAAATGGGGGCACCTTAATTGTGGAAACCATGATGAAGGGGTTAGACCATGCAAGAGATAAATAATACCTGGCTAGTTTTAAAAACCAGAGGGAACCATATTAGTCCAACAACTACTGACAAATTATACATACCAGATCAAGAAATATATGTCTTGGTAAGGTTTATCTGAGAATTGGTCTTTGCCCAAGATTTTCCTACATGCCACACAGTAATTAAAAGTACCAGACTGGTGGAACTAACCTTCTTGGATGTTTAACAGACATACTTTAAGGCCTATACTAATTTGGTGAGAGGGACATAAAGGACAGTTTTTGCTCCTTGCCCTCCTAGGTTGACGAGTTCCAGGGGACTATGAGCATCTCCCAAAATGTCCTGTGATTGTGGTGGGTTACCTGTCTTCTTGATCAAGGAGGCCGAGGAGACCCCATGAGAAGGACATGAACCAGTGTACAGTATACAAAGAGGAGGCTCAACACAGAGGAAACATTTCCTCCATGCTTCCAAGCGAAGCCAGCCATGGTCAGGCAGGACCTTTGACATATCTTCACATAGGCAGAACTGGTAAAAGAAAGGAACCAGGGGTTCCTCCCAAGACCATGCGGTCCCTGAGGAACAGATCCTCAAATGACTTTAAGAGTAAAAATAAATTGCTTTATCTGGGCCAACTGTATGGCCTTAAACACCCAAAAGGAAAGTATAACCATAGATTAAAGGGGCCAATATAATTTCTTAAGAGTCCATATGCATAACTAAAGTCTACATAACAAGAAACAATGCCAGATAGGAGATACCTTCTTTTGAGTTGTTGGCCAAGGTGGCCCAAGGGACTCCCAGATAGAGCTGGGAAAATGAACAGCAGACCCCAATCTTATCTAAAGAAATATTGACAACTGATTGCTGGTAGATGAAGAACAGCTGACCCTCCTAAAACAAAGACCTCTAGATGGGCTGACTAGATTCACCAGATGGACAAGTAGTGGGGAACAGCTGGGGGTACTGACCACACAGCGGACAGTAGCAGGAATAACAGAGCATAAGGGCTCTAGTAGGGGGAAGGAGGCTATGGGAGGATGCCATCTGGGAAGTGGGTGTATAGTTGAATAAGTTGGTTTGGGATGTTCTGTGTGACATACATACACAGAAAAAAAATCAATAAATTTAAAATAATGTATTATATTTGAGGAGGAAGCATAAAAGGTTACATCATGTTAATTAGTAGAGGTGATAAACATTACCATTGAAATCTACCCAATGATTTTATAGACATAGACAGGCGCCAAGGATCCAAGTGCAACCGATTATGACTAGTAATAGATACATACAGATTAGAGATGCATGTGCC
>NW_008353490.1:4412616-4412919 GCF_000622305.1 Nannospalax galili
TAAAAAATAATATTTAAAAATGGAGGAAACAGCATATCTTGAAATGGAGATCTTCTTTAAAGGGTAAAAACTCATTCAATTTTATATCTTACAGGTGTTAGGGTTCCAAATAGCAGCAGCTCCCCCCACTCCCCAACAGGGACCTACAGACTTTGGAGCCTGGAAAAGGGAACTTAGCTGATAAGCACCTTGACCTTTGAGGTCAAGAAGAACAAACTCTGCTGAGAAGCAGCCTGCCTTTCCTCTGACCTCCAAAGATAAGATAAGCAGAGTTCCTCTTATCTTAAGAGGAAAAAGAAAACA
>NW_008353490.1:4412985-4413516 GCF_000622305.1 Nannospalax galili
TTTCCTGCTTCCCCCTCCCTGATTTCTCCCCCAAACATTCCCCCCTTCCACACCCTAAAGCCCCCATATATAAAGTCCCAGCTCACAATCCGTGGGCAGACATCTTTCCCTGACATCTTTCCCTTCCCCGAGGGAAAGGTGCCCCGTGCAAAATAAAGCTGTATCCCACTGAGAATTCCATCTGTGCCTCGGTGCCTTCCTCCATCCACGCCACCCACCCGCTCGCTCTCTCCAACATTCCTACCTATCAACAGGGTTTATACTGAGTTCAGTATTGCATAACTGTATTAATTCAACAGTGAACCTAAAAATTTACAGCCACTTTTGAAAGAGATGTATCCCTGCTCTGGAGTGTGTTACTGAATATGTTAAAGCTGTAATGAAATGCTTCTTGTAATCATGTGGTTATTAAGTTTTTAAAAATTAAAAAAAATATTTCTTCAAACCATAAAAATTTTCTCCCTAATATTTAGTAGATGAGAAACACATTACCATTGAAATCTACCTGATGACTTTATATCCATGCTCAGA
>NW_008353490.1:4413766-4435425 GCF_000622305.1 Nannospalax galili
CAACAATTTGTCGCCAATCTTGAAACAGATGCATCTTAGCTCTGGAAATTGTTATTGAATATGTTAATGCTGTTGTCATGAAATGCTTCTTCTAATTATGTGGTTATTAAATAAATAATTTTAAAAAATAAAGTAAAATGGTTCCAAAATAAAAAAATATTAAATTTATTTTTAAACTCGTCTGAAGAGTAAACAAATGGAACAAGAATAAAATACTATAGATAAGAGAATTCTAGATATCTTATTGAATTGTGGAAATTTTTCAGGGTCCTTGACAATCCGAGAAGTAGAGGAAATGGCGTCACCATCAGCAAGTAACCCAGGTCAGGAGATAGGAGATCATCCAGGCAATCCTCAAAATCAAATCCATCACCAAGCCTTACAAATTCTACCTGCCAAACATCTGTAATAAGTGCTCTGTTTTTAACTCCTCATTGTTCCAGACCTGCCTTCAGTAATTGCCAGCCTACCCTGCTCCTGAAAATGCCTAATAGTGTCACCTCACCTCAGTCTTGAATTCAGATTTATTCTCCATAGAAGATGGAGCCTAAAATTGAAATCTGATCACACTATTTGTCTAAGACCTTCAAATGTCTCCCAATCGCCAAAGCTCAAATTTCTTACCGTATACAGTTACTCAAAATCTGGAATCTGCCCTACTTAAATCTTGTCATCTGCATTTTCCATATGAAGATCTGCCTCTTCCCCAGGAAGTCTCTCAGGAATGATTTTCCTTTCTAAATGATATTGACTCAGTCACAGAACACGGACTAATGCTTGAATGTCTACAGTTTAAACACAGTTTGGCACAAGGCAACAATGAATACAGATAAAAATATTCATGTATAGTCAGAAAAAAGTGATGGACTGAACACAACTGAGGATTGTTTCCCATCCTGAAGCCTGTGAGTGAAATAAATGGAAGCATAAGTAACTTATGGAACTGGTAACTTGAATAGGTCTGTGTATAGATTTGCAACAAAAATTTATTTTGTGGGGGCTGGAGAGATGGCACAGCAGTTAAGAGCACTGGCTGATCTTGCAGAGGACCCGGCTTTGGTTCCTAGCACCCACATTGAGGCTAAGAACTGTCTATAGCTCCTGTTCTAGGCAATTCGATGCCCTCTTATGACCTCTGCAAGCATTGCACGACATGGGTACACTTACATACAAGCAAACACTCATACACATAAAATAAAAATAATAAATAAAATATTTTTAAAACCTATTCTGTGAAGACAGTTTTTTCTACATGAAAACACTTGCAGGTACTATGACTACCTACCTACATTTTTAAATTATAAAATTATGTGATACTCTATACATATAAAATTGATGCAGCACATATGTATTTTTTTACAAAAACTTTATTGAGAATTTCATACATGTACATACGGTGTTTTGATCTAATCCATGCCCACTCCCTCCCCTCCAACATTCCCCCCTCTGAAGAGGTAACCCTAAAATCTTCTAAGGATTAGATACAAGCTCCCAAATACTTTAGACATTTTTGGCCTTTGGAATAGAGTATGTTGCTAAAAGCACAAGGACATTTTGACTCAGTCAAGAAACTGGCTACATTTCTTTGGGGTCTTTTTACCCTAACTGCCTAGCCAATTCCTACCCCCTCTTCTTATCACACCATCCTCTGAAGGGGTTACCCAAATTGCCAATAGGGAATTGGGATGCAGACCACTCTGGCTTCTTCTATGCTGAACAGGGATGCAGGGTGAGGCAAGTAGAGTACTCCTTCATTGGGTCTATCTAAAAGACTCCTAAATTGCATAACTCTTGCCTCTAAGGGAAGAAGAAAGTCCTTGAATCATGAATGGGAGATGTGAAGGAGAAGTAAAGACAAGAGTAATTAGCATTACAAGTTCTAGACAGGGAACAAGAAAAATGTCAGAACAGGGCAATTTTCAAATGTTCATAGGAAAATTCATTGGAGTTCTTGACAAGGGCTCCCAAAAACCTCCCTCTATTGGGTTCTTCCTCAGTATTCTTTTGTCTTCCAAGGCTGGACTACTTGGCTGGGAAGAGAGGCTGGATACTTAGGTGAGGGTCCAGTGAACCAGCTTGGCACTCCTTTAATGAATGAATACAACCATCAGCAAGCTCAGTCGTGGTTATGTTTAGTGATCAGGCTCAGCCAAAGTCATGATGATGGTAGTTATTTCATGCAGAAGGGACTGCTGTACAGCATCTTCTTATTAAAAGGACCTGGAATTTAAAAGGATTTGGTGCTAGGAGCCACATATGAGGTAGAACATACGCCGTTTGTTTTTCTGAGTCTGTGTTACTTCACTTAGTATAACAGTTTCTAGATCCATCCATTTACCTGCAAATTTCATTATTTCATCATTCATTACTGTTGAATAGAACTCCATTGTGTAAACATACCATATTTTTGTTAACCACTTGTCAGTTGAGGGACATTTAGGTTGCTTCCATCTCTTAGCTATTGTGAAAAGAGCAGCAACAAACATTGTACAAGTGTCTCTACAATATGATAAGTCCTTTGGGTATATGCCAAGGAATGATATAACTGGATCATATGGTAGGCTCATTTTTAGTTTTTTAAGAGTTTTCCACACTGTTTTCCATAGAGGCTGCACAAGTTTGCAATCCCACCAGCAGTGAATGAGTGTTCCTCTTTATCCACATCCTTGCCAGCATTTGGTATCATTTGTTCTCTTGATCCTAGCTGGTCTGATTGGGTAAGGTGATACCTTAGGGCGGTTTTAATTTGCATTTCCCTAATTATTAACGATGTTGAACACATTTTGAGATGTTTCTTAGCCATCTTTATTTCTTCCTTTGAGAACTCCCTGTTTAGATCTTTAGCCCATCTTTTAATTAGATCATTTGGTTTCTCAATTCTTTGTTTTTTGAGTTCTTTATATATTCTGGATGTTAAACCTCTGTCAGGTGTATCACTGGTGAGGATTTTTTTCCCACTCTGTGGGTTTTCTCCTCACTTTTTTTTATTATTTCTTTTGCTATACAGAAGCTTTTTAGTTTAATGAGGTCCCACTTGTGATTGGTGACCTTAATTCCTGAGAAACTTCTGTCTGATTTAGAAAATCCTTTCCTACACCTATATCCTATAAGTTACTGCCAATACTTTCTTCTAATATTTTCAGGGTTTCCAGTTTCACATTGAGGTCTTTGATCCATTTGGAGTTGACTTTTCTGCAAGGTGAAAGATAAGGATCTAGTTTTATTCTTCTAGAGGTGGAGATCCAGTTTTGCTAGCACCATTTGATGAAGATGCTGTCTTTCTTCCATTGTGCGTTCTTGGCACCTTTGTCAAATATTAGGTGGCTGAAATTGCATGTATTCAGGTTTGGATCTTCAATGATGTTCCATTGATCCATGTGTCTGTTTTTGTGCCAGTACCGTGCTGTTTTTATGACTATAGCTGTGTAGTAATGATATAGTAATCCCCCAGAATTGCTCTTTGTGCTCAGGGTTGCTTTAGCTATCGAGGGTCTTTTGTGCCTCCATATGAATTTAAGGATGCATTTTTCTAATTCTGTGAAGTATGTCATGAGGATTTTGATTGGGATTACATTGACTCAAATATTGCTTTTGGTAGGATGATCATTTTAACAGTATTAATTCTTCCAATCCATGAACCATGATACCATCTCCTGGTATCTTCCTCAATCTCTTTCTTTAGTGATTTAACATTTTCATTATAAAGATATTTAGTGTCTTTTGTCAGATTTATTCTAAGATATTTTAAATTTTTTGCAGCAACTGTGGATGGGAGCATGTCCCTGTATTCTTTCTCCAATTCCTTATTATTGGTATATAGAAAGGCTACTGAATTTGTAGATTGATTTTATAACCTGCCACTATACTGAAAGTCTTGATCATTTCTAGGAATTTTCTGGTGGAACTTTTGGGATCTCTTAAGTATACTATGGTATCATTTCCAAAAAGAGATAGCTTGACCTTTTCTTTTCCAAATAGTACTCCTTTAATTTCCTTCTCCTGTCTTATTGCTCTAGCAAGAGCTTCAAGCACTATGGTGAACAGAAGTGGAGATAGTGCACATCCTTGTCTGGTTCCTGATTTTAATGGGAATGCTTCCAGTTTTTCTCCATTTAGAGTGATATTTGCTGTGGGTTTGTTGTATATAGCTTTAATTATGTTGAGGTATGTTCCCTCCAGTCCAATTCCCTCTAGGACTTTGAACATAAATGCATGCTGAATTTTGTCAAAAGACTTTTCTACATCTACTGAGATGACAATGTCGTTTTTGTCTTTAAGTCCATTTATATGATTTATGATGTTTATTGATTTGAACCATTCCTGCATTTCTGGGATAAAGCCTACTTGATCATGGTGAATGATCTTTTTGATGTGTGTCTGCATGAAGTTTGAAAGTATTGTGTTGAGAATTTTTGCATCTATATTCATTAAGGATATGGGTTTATAGTTTTCTTTTTTGGTTGTGTCTTTACCAGGTTTGGGTATTAGAGTGATGTTGGCTTCATAGAAGGAATTTGGGAGTTCTCCCTCTGTTTCTAACATTTTGAATAATTTAAGTAGTATTGGTTGGAGATATTTAAAAGTCTGGTAGAATTCTGCTGTAAATCCATCTGGGCCTGGGCTTTTTTTATTTAGGAGGCTTTGTATTACTGTATCAATTTCCTTATATGTTATGGGTCTATTTAACCTGTTGATCTCTTCTTGGTTTAACTTTGGTGGTTCCCATGATTTCAGATATCCATCCATTTCTTTCAGACTTTCAGATTTAGTAGTGTATAGGTTTTTAAAATATTCCCTTATAATGGTCTGGATCTTTTGGGTGTCTGTTGTGATGTTTCCCCTTTCATCTCTGATTTTGTTGATTTGGATTTGCTCTTTCTTTGGTTAACTGGGCTAAGGGGCTATCTTGTTTAGCTTTTCAAAGAACCAGCTCTTAGAGTCATTGATTCTTTGCATTGTTTCTATTTCATTAATTTCTGCTCTGATTTTTGTTATTTCTTCTCTTCTGCTGGGTTTGGGTTTCATTTGTTCTTGCCTTTTTGGTGCCTTGAGTTGCAGTGTTAGGTCATTCATTTACTTGGGCTCTTTCCAGTTTTTTAATGTAGGCACTTAGAGCTATAAACTTCCCTCTTAGGACTGCTTTTAATGTGTCCCAGAGGTTGTGTTGTGTTGTATTGTCTTAAATTCATTGAATTCCAGGAATTCTTTTATTTCTTTCTTAATTTCTCTTTTGACCCACTGATTGTTCAGCAGTGTGTTGTTCAATCACCCCAGGTTCACGTAGTGACTAAGGCTTTGTACAGTGTTGATTTTTAACTTTATTGCTTTGTGGTCCGACAGAGTGCATGGAATTATTTCAATATTTTCGTATTTGTTGAGGTTTGTTTTGTGGCCCAATATGTGGTCAGTCTTTGAAAAAGTTCCATGGGGTGCTGAGTAGAAAGTGTATTCTTTGGTGTTTGCGTGGAATAATTGAAAGATGTCTGTTAGGTCCATTTGATGTATGGTATCTATCATTTAATTCAGATGTCTTTCTGTTTATTTTTTTGTCCACTTGACCTGTCTAACAGAAACAGTGGGGTATTGAAGTCCCCTACTATTACTGAGTTGGGGTTAATCTGTGTCTTAAAGTCCTGTAGTGTTGTTCTTATGAATTTGGGTGCACCAGAATTTGGTGCATATATGTTAAGGATTATAATGTCTTCTTGGTTAACTGTTCCTTTGATAAGAATGAAATGACCCTCCTTATCTCTTCTATTAGTTTTACTTTGAAGACTATTTTGTCAGATATTAGAATTGCAACCTCTGCTTGTTTTTTAGTGCCATTTTCTTGGAATATTCTTTTCCATCCTTTTACCTTAAGGTAGTTCCTGTCCTTGAAGGTAAGATGGGTTTCTTGCAGATAGCAAAGAGATGGATTTTGGTTCTTAATCCATTCATTTAGCCTGAGTCTTTTGACTGGGGAGTTCAGTCCATTGGTATTTATGGTTATCATTGTAAGGTGTGTACTTGTTGCCGCCATTTTGATTGCTGTTTGTGTTCTCTGTGTAATTTGTGTTTCCTAGATTATATCTTTGTTTATTTTCTTTCATTGCCCCTAGGGTGTAGTTGTTTCTCTCTCTGCTCTCTGTATTGCTTCAAGTATTCTTTGGAGGGCTGGTTTTGTGGACATGTATTCTTTCAAGCTATTTGTGTCATGGAAGATTTTTCTTTCCCCCTCAACTATAAAAGATATTTTTGCTGGGTATAGTATTCTGGCCTGGTATCTATTTTCATAGAACTGGAAATACCTTGGTCCAGGCTCTTCTGGCTTTCATAGTTTGTATTGATAAGTCAGCTGTAATTCTGCTGGGCTTTCCTTTGTATGTGACTTGTTTTTCTTTTGCTGATTTTTGTATTCTCTTTTTGTTCTGTACATTTAGTGTTTTTATTATGATATGTCATGGGGAGTTTCTTTTCTGATCCTACTTGGTGTTCTATGTGCTTCCTGTATTTGCATATTGATGTCTTTCATTAATTTCTGGAAATTCTCTTCTACAATCCTGTTTAGGATCTGGTCAACACTATTAACCTGAAATTCTTCTCCTTCCTCTATGTCTATGGTCCGTAGATTTGGTCTTTTCATGGTGTCCCAAATCTCTTGCATATTCCATTCCTGTGGGTTTTTTTTTCTAATTTTCCATAATCTTTGCTTGAGTGGTCCAATTCTTCAACTTTATCCTTCAGTGTTGATATTCTGTTTTCCATTTCATTCATTCTAGAGATGAGGCTTTCCGCTTTTGTTTCAAGTTGGCTTATTGAGTTTTGCACTTCCTTCTTCATTTCTGCATGGGTTTTCTTCAACGTTTCTATCTCTTTTGTGAATTAAATTCATTAATTTCATTGATCATGTTTATGATTGTTCTTTTAACTTCAGTGTCCTGGGTTATCTCTAGGGGTTTTCCTTGTAGGACTCTTCTATATGATCGGTGGGGTTTGGTGGAGACATAGTGTTTTGGCTTTCCATTTTATTATTCTTTCATTGTGGTTTTGGTATGTGAATTTCTTTTGTTATTTATGATTCTGATATGAGAATTAAGTTGAAGTATGCTTCTGTTTGTATTATCTGGGTACCTAGATCCTTTCTTTATAGGTTATGTAAAGCTGGTTGGTACAGGATTCGTGTTCTCTCAGGTCTATTTTGGAGAGAACTGATGGCTTCAGATCAGCTATTCAGGTGTACCCACAGAAGCCCAATTCAGGTTCCAGTCAGGTATACTCAGGCTTCCTTCACCACATGGAGGCAGGATCCAGGCTCTCTCAGGCAGTCCTGTGCATTGTCAACCCTATGCCAGAGGGAGGCCAGAGAGGGGCCAGAACTTAGCACTCTCTGGAGGTCTGTTGAGATCCAAGGCTTAGCCTATCAAAGGCAGATCTTCCCGGGGGTCTTGGGAGGGGCCTCACAAAAATCCCAGGCAAAGGGATGGTATGGCACAATTAAGGGAAGCTCATCACCACATGGAAGCAGGATCGGGGGCCATCAGGCTGTTCCCTGGGTTCTCAGGCACTTTGGTAGTTGGAGGCCAGAGGAAAGCTAGAACCCAGTACACTCTGGCAGTCTGCTGAGCTCCCAGCAGCTACCCGGATGGAGGAGGTCTCGCAGCACATATGTTTTTAAATATAATAGAATAACAGAACAATGGATTCTTCAGTTAATATAGGGATTACATGCTTCTTCTATACCCTACCACCCTCTTCATGATCATAATAATCCTGAATTATGTCCATCATTTCCTTGTCAGAAAAATATTGTTTGGGATACATGTAAACATCTACAAGCAATGTGTTGTTTAGCTTTGCTTAGAAAACTATCCAGCTTAAAGATATAGAACTAAAGTGTCTTCTGAGATAATTTTCTCCATAATTATATCACCATGGTAAACTATTAATTTTATATTTTCAAAGAGGTTAAAGAAATGGAAAGTTTTTGAAGGCAAAATCAGGAATTGTTTATATGAGCTGCTTTACACAAAGCTTATTGGTGTTGGAGGTTTTATTCAAGAGTTAGGATGGGCTCAGTGGTGAAGGATCTGTTGCCAGGCACAAATTCTCTTAAGCACATCTTGTCCAAATTGTTGCACTCTTAAAGAATGTACAAGATAGGCCCCATAGGCCCCAGTAGGGAAGCAATTGCTATTGTTATGTCAGGTGGGTGTGATGTGTCTTAAATTCCCTTCTCAACATTTCAGTTCATGACTAATAGATGACTGCAATTGTCAGCTGCAATTCTTCATGGATGGAAATTTCCTTTTACACTGGATGACGTAACACCAATGATGAAGATCCTGAGAAAAAGTGAGTGTGCTCCGGCACAGTGGCCCAATGTTAGCCATGGATAGACATTTATACCCACACGCCCTGCCCGCCAAGTATATAAAAGCATTACAACAATGTAAGAGCCAGAGGAAGGGCTAGACTGTTGTTGAGCAATTTCCTTCAAATTGACAGTCTCTTTCAAAGGGAGGCATGAGACTCAAGAAACGAAATGAATTCTGGAATATTCAAATCACATGATTGCCAAGGCCACTTCACAAGGTTATAGATGCAGTAAACAATTGTGAAAAGAAGAAATTCCCCAACTAACCAAGCTGCCCACCAGTTGTGCAGAGATCTCAGGATTGTAGTTTCCATGAGTCATCACTTAGGCTGGATGGGCTTTTGGTGATGCAGCTGTCTGTGATTGTCCACAGTCCTGGAAGTAACCCCCATAGCATCTTTGGTTCAGTGAATTGAACATTGGTAGAATTACTTTTTTGTGTCATTAGCTTCCTGTCTCAGGTGAGTAGACATTTGCTCAGGTTCCCTGGAGAAATTTCACACAACACACTGTTGCTGTTGGGAACTGTGACAGCTATAGTCTTTCCTGTTGTTTATATTCTTAGAGTTTTCAGAGTGACTTCTTATCCATAAGGGAAGTGAACTCATAAAAATTGTTCCTGGCTCATAATATCAGACACAAACGTTCTCCCATGGAGTGAGCTGTAAATCCAATTTGAAAGCTGCTTGTTGAACTCAAACAGTAATTATGCCACTGTTGCACCAGGAAGCATAGTCTGCTCATCCTGTTGGTACTTGTGCACTTGGGGTTCATAGCTGAGTAGGACTGTTGGTGACAAATCTCCTCCAGCAATCTGCATGTACCTGGTTCCATGCAAGCTAGCCAATATGGAGGAAGCTTCCAGCTTATTTTAGCATCATTTCTCCATGTCCTGCAACCTCAGCATGTGATATCTTCAGCAGTAGGGTCTAACCATCTAGTTTCAGCATGTAACCAACAGTAGTGGCAATAGCCTTTATGGTTTGTGGGACAGACATTCACCTGCCTCTGCCTCCCATGTGCTGGTGTTGAAGGCCTATGCCAAAACAACTGGCTGCTAATAGCCCATTAAAACAATTAACCTAGGCCCAGTCAGTTGAGGTAGGGGCCATGGTTTGCACCTAATTGCCTTTAGTTGAGGTCTGTGCATCAGTGGTGGTGAAATCAGTAGCCTTGTCACAGTCACATAACACTGAGATGAGTGAAAGCCTTCTTTGCAGCTTTTTATAGCTTTACTTATTACTCACTTGCCTGGAAATGCTTGTGAGAGGCAGTGTCCTTTTTTTTTTTTTTTTTTTTTTTTTTCTTTTTGATGTAGTCCCAGCTGGCCTGGAACTCACTATGTAGACCAGCTGGCCTTGAACTCACAGAGATCCGCCTGCTGCTGCCTCCTGAGTGCTGGGATTAAAGGCATGTGCCACCAGTGTCCATTTTTATGAGGGTATATTTGCACCTGTTACTGATTGGCATAGGTAATAACTGGTGTAGTTACCAGTACTATAGGGATGAATTGGCTTACAAATCTGTCCTTTCAAAACATCCTGAACCCAGCTTTGATTGTGACCAGGAAACACATGTGATGGGCACCTAAATAAAGATGTCTGAGAAAAAAAAATATACAAGATAAACTTTGTCACATACGTGCATACTTAGAAGGAGAAATCTCTTTGGGCTCTTATGAGAGAACTTAACCCAGAGAGGCAACAACCCTCTTCCTTTCATTACTTCCCAGCTCTTAATTTTGTGTGGGTCCAACAAGAGAGTTCACCTTGGCGTCATCAACCTCCAAGAAAGTTCTACAAGGGCAGAAACTATTGTTTGCTTCATGCTCTATCATCAAACCCTTAGAAAAATACCAGCATCTGTTCCATGCTTTAAAACTGTCAAATAAGAGGTATTTATTACAAGTTTTTAAAGACTTCATGATTGTGGGGATTCAGTCTACGAAAATTCGGGTGTGGTGGCTCACGCTTTTAATACCAGCACTCTTTGGGAGGCAGAGGTAGACAGAGCTCTGTGAGTTCAAGCCCAGCCTGGTCTACATACTACATAAGGGAGTTCTGGGCCAGCTAGGGCTACAGGGAGACCCTGTCTCAAAAAAAAAAAAAAAAAACAACAGAAAGAAAAAAAAGGAGTTCTATAAGCTGCATAGAGAAAACAAGACAATCAAGCCGAAATGCGCTCTGTGACCGACAGCCTGGGGAGAACTCATCCCAGTCAACTGTGGCGCCTGTGGCTTCATAACTGTCCATTTATGTCAATCCAACTTTACCTTCTGAGGAGACACCTGCAGCTCTGCCGACCCTTTTCTAATTCAGCGGCCTGCAAAGAGAACAAGAAAATCCTAAATGTGGCGGGAAAAGCCCTTGGGCAAGGCTGGGAGTAGCACATAGCCAGCCCTGTACCAAAAGCTCAAGACCTGATGGGAGCATGGGGCCTGAGAAGTGCAAGCCTTACGAGACCACGTGGGTCATGCCAAAGAGTAAGCCTGGCTTGACAGGAGCAGGAAGCCTGATGGGAAAATGGCACCGACAGGAGGGAGCTCGGGCCCTGATGGGAGCACCGAACCCAAGGGGAATTGGGGGGAAAGGGGGAGGTTGCCTGGATCAGAGACTTGACAGGACCTCAAGGCCTGATGGGAGAATGGGGCCTGATGGGAGCATATGGGAATTCGCTGGGTGCCGCGCCTGACGCCAGCGCAAGGCCTGATGGGAGAATGGAGCCTTATGGGAGCGTGTGGGACTTCACGCAGGTCCTGATGGGAGAGAGCGAGTGCGCGGGACACGACAGAAGCCGGGTCTGAGGAGAGCATAGGTTATGACTGGAGTACAGAGTATTCTACCAGCACCTCAGCGTCTTTGGAAAGTGCTGAGGAGAGCAACGGAGGCAGGAGAGCCTTGCTGGAGAGAGCAGGGTAGCCAAAGGCTTTGCTGCTCCTCAGGCTCCTCAGGCCTATAGGGCAGACGCCTCCAGAGACATTGCCCCAACGGTTCTTGGAAACACCAGGTTTATTTCCCACTGTGAGGAAGCAACCTGACTGGTAGGAGAGACTGGAGGGAGGAGGTCAGGGATGCTCCTGGCGGCCACCCTAAGGTTGAGGAGCGGATTTTTATTCCCCCACAGACCTGGATCTTGAATTCATGTGTGTGCTGTTTTGGGATAGGGCTAGTTCTAGATTTTAGTGTCAGGAAAAGGTATACTCATCCTTTAAGACTCAGGAGTTCCAGTTTTTAGAGCATTTTATTAGAAATTTCTAGAATCACTTCTTAAAGTTTATATCTAAGTAAGATCTCGGAGACCATTGTGGTCGCTGAGAAAGTGAATCCCAAAGAGCAACCGTAACTTACCCAGGCGGCCGTGGGAAGCATAAGTGAATCCAGCGCAGAAAGCTTACTGAAGAAAATTTCAGATGCTGTGGTTCTTAAGTGAGCTAAATGTATTCAAACCAGATGTCATCATCGTCATTCCTCAAGTGACAACACAAAGGCATTTGGTTGTTGTGGTCAGACTTAGACTGGTCACACTTCACAATCTTGGGCTACTGATTTTAGAGAAGTTAATGTTAAGTTTAAAATACTAGAGGCCAGGTTACTGTTAGAGAGCTTGAACTTTAATAATCTGTTCAATTTACACTCCAGTTTTCTGTAATAACACACACCTCAAAGATAGCCATGTGAATTAGCAATTTTAATATGTATCCCCAGATAGAAAATTTTAAGCCAGGTAATTTCATGGAAAAGAAAGCTGAACAGTTACAAATTTCAGTTAACATTTTCTTTCATGTAAAATAAAAATAATTTTTTAAAAAACAATATAGTCTTCCTTAACTTTGAAGTGGTTTATAGAGATAATCTGAAATAATAGAGGTCTTGGCTATACATTTTTTTATTTTTAAATTATTATGAGAGATTTCATTTTCCAGAAAACAAAATAAAACTTAAGGATGGTCAGGAATATATTATTAAACATAATTTGGTAGATGCATAGTAAGTACCTAGAAAACAGAACATTTACGAATTAGTTGGTAGGGCTTTTTATTGCTATTTGTACTTAAATTAACCATTCAATTTGTGTTATAGAATTTGAGATTTAGAAGTCTAGATTATTGGGGAGAGATGATGAAATTGTTCTAAGTTTTATTAAATCAATGGGTGCACAACTCTATAAATATAGTTAAAAGAAGCATTTGATTACATATTAAATGGATAATTTATGTTAGGTGAACAATAACAATAAAACTTATACCAAATACAGGTGATTAAAAATGATTAGCAAACTCTGAAGGTGAAAGTTGCTGGTATTTCACTGATGTCACTTGCTAATTTATTTTCTTAGTCTCAAATATCTGCTGAGTTTGTATTGAAATCCTGTAGCTAAGATGTTTGCTTGCTTTTTATTGCTTTTTTTTTTTCTGAAGGCCTGATTGCTGAGACCACTGTCAATAAGAAGATATGAATGAGTCCAGGCAGCAGTCTCTGTTCTTTATCTTACTTCCTGATTTACACAGACTCTGTTCTGTCCAGATAACCTTGAGTAGCAAGGTGGCAGAAACTGAGATTAGGAGTATACAAATAAAGATGTGCAGGTAAAAACTTGTCATCTTTTAAACTTCTTGAAACCTATAATAGCTATTTAGAAGTATTTTCTTCAAAACATTTGTTTTACCTGTATATTTAATTTGAAAACAAATTCAGTTTTAACAAGACAGTTTGGATTTATTTAAACAGACTTAAAACACTTGAATATCTCACTGAGTCTTTATATTTATGATCTCTTTATGTACTTGAAAATCTTTTCAAATCTCTGTAAGACAGGAATCAAATCAGGCAGCCCTAAATTTAGAGACACTAAGTAATGCATATTTACTATCTATTCCTTGGCAAGGTACTTAAAGATACTAAGATTAATATAATTTCTTAATTTACAAATCAAATAGAAGACAGTAAAGAATATTTCTCTAAGAGTATATTAGAATATCTGACCCTGGCTGTGTGCAGTGGCGCATGCGTTTAATCCCAGCACTTGGGAGGCAGAGCCAGGTGTACCTCTATGAGTTCGAGGCCAGCCTGGTCTACACAGTGAGTTCCAGGCCAGCTGGAGCTACAGGGAGACCCTGTCTCAAAAAAGATTAAAAAAAAATGTGACCCTAAGTAATCTTTAAAGCAACAGCTCAGTTGAAGCCTAAATTATAATTCCCTGATTATTAAGGACTCATGTATCCTTAAGTTGTTTGAGGTACGCAAAGAAGGACTCAAGACAAGATTATACATTTATTTTATTTATTTATTTATTTATTGTCATTATTTTATTTATTTTTCTTCTTTTGGTCTTTTTGAGACTGGGTCTCCCTGTAGCCCCAGCAGGACTGGAACTCACTATGTAGACCAGGCTGGCCTTGAACTCACAGAGATCTGCCTGCCCCTGACTCCCAAGTTCTGGGACTCCAGACGTGTGCCACCTCGCTGGCAAAATCGTACTTTTAAATAAATAACTCCTAGAAGAATAAAACCACTAAGATTGCTAAGGGCAAACTGGGTGTGATGGTACACACCTGTAATCCCAGCAGTATGGAAAATGAGGTAGGAGGATCTCAAGATTGAGGCCATCCTAGGCTAAGGGCAGAAAATGAGGAAGACAGGTTTTTGGTATCCTCCATTTTCCCCTTATTCATAAGACTTCTCCCTATTTTTTATCCCCTCCCTAAAGCACAGTGGAGAATCAGTACCTTTCCTGCTTGGATGCAATTTGATTATACTTACTAAAGACTTACCTTGGGGAAATAATAATAGGTAGAAAAATTGGGTAGAAAAGTGAGATTTTAAACCAAGCAAAATTTCCAAATACTCCAGTAAAGTGAAAGCACAGACAGTAGGCAAGTTCACTTTGAAACGAATACATTTCTTTTCCACAGGCAGTTGCTGCTTTTGCATGAAGATATTCTCACAGCGCCTGTTCCTAGAATACTAAACCAAATTTGGGTAGTGATGTCGGTTAGTATTACCAATTATTGGAAGCAATTGATAAACAATAATTCAAGTGTGGTAACTGAAATTGAAGATGGTTTGTGAGGATTAATCATTCCATATTTCAATTTTATTGAATATTCTATTAACTAACTTTGATATGCCTGATATTTAAATCCATTTTGTGATTCTAAATATTTAACTTTCTCTGATACAAATGCTGAGCTAAAGACCATTAATGAATAAAGCATGTTATATAGTACAATATGTTAAGATAGCATGGCCTTTAATGCCATCTATAAATTGTTAGTTATAATTAATATAAAGGAAGAAGTTTCAGCTGGGTGTGGTGGAGCACACCTTTAATCCCAGCACTCAGGAGGCAGAGGCAAGCAAATCTCAGTGAGTTCAAGGCCAGCCCAGTCTACATAGTGAGTTCCAGGCCAGCTGGAGCTACAGGGAGACCCTGTCTCAAACACTTTCCCCCCATAAAAGGAAGAAGTGTCTCATTTCAGTAAATCAACTTTTTTGTTATTAATCTTTGAAAATTTCATATATACATACAATGTATTTCTGTCATATTAACACTTCATTCCCTCCATGGCCTCCTGGCCCCACCCACCATGTCCTCCTCCCAACTTCATGTCCTCTTTTTTAAAAAAGAAATAATAATCCAGGAAGTCCAGTTACTGCTGTACATCTATGCATGGATATAGGGCCATCCACTAGAGTATGGTCAACCTGCCAAGGACCACACTCCTAATCCTAGCCCTCAGCTACAGGTGGGGATTTGTGAGCCCTGCTCCTGTCCATACTAGAATGTTGACTGGCTTGATCTTGTACAGACAACCACAGTTGGTGGGAGTTCATAGTGCAACAGCCCTGTTATTTCTGGAAGACATTGTTTTGCAGCAGTTCTCCCAAGCCTCTAGCTCTTACAATCTTTCTGCCCCCTTTTCCTGGGTTCCTGACCCTTGGGGATAAGGTGTGTGATATGGATGTCCCATTTGTGGCTGAGCACACCACAGTCACTTATTCTCTGCACTTTGACCAGCTGTGACTCTCTGTATACTACACAGAGAAGCTTCTCTGATGAGGATTGAGAGCTGTGCTAATTATGGGTGTGGACATACATATTAGGAAGTAATTTGATATTATATCTGTTTAGGAAAATAATAGTATAATCCAGACATGGTGGTACACATCTTTAATCCCAGCACTCAGGTGCCAGAGGCAGGTGGATCTCTGTGAGATCAAGGCCAGCCTAGTCTACATAGCAAGTTCTAGGCCCACTGGGGCTACCGAAGACCCTGTCTCAACAAAACAAAATAAAACAAAACAAAACAAAAAGAACATTTAAGTTCACCCCTAGGGCCTATATGGCTCCCTAGCCATGAGTTCTTGGTCAGATTCACAGTACCTGATAAAAGTTTCAGTTTATAGTGGGCTCTAAAGCCGATCAGAAAGTGGTTGATTACCCCCATGCCATTCATGCAATTATTGAACCCATGGGTATATCTTGTGAGGCCAGTCATTATTGTAGCTCACAGTGTTCACAGCTGGGTAAAACCATTGATGATTTTTCTCCCCCTGCAGTCTGCATAAGACGTTTTGCTTCTGTTAGCTAACCAGTAGGGAGAAAGTTTCCAGATCAGTACTAGCTTGATTTCTCCAAATCCTGTGACCAAAGTGTGTGTGGTCTTCAGCAATAGGATCTTACCATCAAGTTCTGAAGGGCATCCAAGAGAAATAGCAGTAGCCTGTATTATTTGGACTAGCACTTGGTCTTAAAAAAAAAAAAAAACCACCCTTTTTCAAGGAACTCACATCAGTTTCTTTTAATTAAATAATAAATTTTAACCAATCAGTTAGTTGAGACAAGGTCTCATGTATTCCCGGCTGGCCTTAAACTCACTAAATAACTGAGAATGACTTGGAGCTTGTCTGCATCTCCCTAATGCTAGGATTATATGTTTGTGTCACCACTCCCAATTTTATCCTGTGCTATCCCCAGCCCCCTAGACATTTTATTTTGAAACACTGAAGGTAAAGTACTTGCTATGCAAACAGGAAGTACTGAGTTTGATGCCCAGTACCATAGAAAAGCTGGGCATAGCAGTATATGCCTGTAATCCCAACACTGAGGAGACAGACAGGTAGATCCCTAGATCTTACTGACCAGTCGTCCACTGACTCAGTGAGCTCCAGGTTCAGTTAAGAGTCCCTATCTCCAACACTAAGGTGAAGAATCATTGAGGAAGACATCTGATGTCAATCTCTGGCCTCTATGTGAACACACACACACACACACACACACACACACACACACACACTCACTCATACACACACGCATGCATGCACACAAAAAATTATACTTGATAAAATTAAACAAGAAATATATTTTCTTTTCAGGGGGTGTTTTTTTTTTTTTCTTGAGACAGGTCTCCCTGTAGCCCCAGGTGGCCCGGAACTCACTATGTAGACCAGGCTGGCCTCGAACTCACAGAGATCCACTTGCCTCTGCCTCCCGAGTGCTGGGATTAAAGGCATGTACCACCACGCCTGGCATGAGAAATATATTTTCTAATGCTACATTTAACTTTAACTTTATTATAAAAGCCATATTATTCTGAGTTTTTTGTCAAAAAGTCTCTGAAAATCTGCTTTTCCAAGATTTTGATTGATTTGACTCCAAAGAAATTATTTATTTAATTTTTGTTGATTTGAGAATTTCATACAATAAATTTTGATCATATTCAGTGTATTTTATCATAGTTCACCCTTCCTACTCCCCACCTTACTATCTCCCTTCATATTCTTTATTGTTTGTCTTTTTGTAAAGGCCTATCAAGTCTAATCTGTGTTTCCTAAGTGCTCCTGGGTGTGGGTCTGTCCCTTGGAGTCTGGTCAACCTATCAGGTATCACATTGGTAAGGAAAACTGACTGTCCCTCCCCTAGCATCCGTAAATTGCCAGTAGATCCTCAGCTAGGGCTGGGACTTCCTGCCCACATCCCCCAGCCACGCTGGGCCCCTGGCTTGGGTTTCCACAGGTCTTGTGCATACTGTCATAAGTGCTGTGGGTCCATATATACAATAAAATTGTTTTAACAACGCTGATAAATTGTCTAAATCCTTAGTTCTTTTGTTTTCTTCTAGCTCTTAGAAGTACATCTACATTTTCTTGTCTTTAGTATAGTTTTAAGAAAGATTAAGTTGTTAGTGAGCAAGTAAACTTATTTGTATTCTTTTGTAGTTGAAGATCTGTATGGAACAAGGAAGGTTTTTGTCTAAGGAGTCTAATGAGTTTATGTGGGTTAATCTTAGCAAAAATAATAAGAGGAAACTAGCCACTTTTTAATGTTTTGCTTTCTTACAAAAGCATTCTGTAAAATTTTTTAAAAATATATTTAAAGTAGAAGATGGGATTATTATGCATGCTACTGTGAAACTTGAATTTTATATCTTTAACTGTGTTTCCTGGATTTCTTCCTATGTTCTTACATATATCTTCCTTGTTTGTAAGGTTATGAAATATTTCATTGTGTGGATATATGCAGTAATTTAATGTTTGTTATGCACATCTGAGTTATTGATTTGTGTTATACAAACAGTACTTCAGAAAGCATCTTGAAATCATATAATTTGGCAATTTCTAGGGATTATATTTTCAGCAGTGGGATTACATCACATTTTAAACTATAAATACTGCTAAATTGCTCTCTGACAAGTTTTGTATTGTATTACATTTTAGCAAACAGCATTTCACTCATGAACCCTGGATATTCAAAGCCTTTGTATTTGCCTATCTGTTAAATTAAAAATAATAGTCTCTTATGAACTTGTATTTCTTTCATTTTCATTACTAAATTGAAAGATCCTCCTGCCTCTGCCTCCCAAGTGCTGGGATTAAAGACATGTGCCACCACACCTGGCTGCACATAGGACTTTTAAATTTAACCGTCTATTTAGGTCCACTTTTCCTTATTCATGTCTAAGCATGTCTTGTATATTAAGGAAGATATTAATTACACAAAATGTATTGACCTTTTCCTTTATATGGCGTGGAGATCGTGTCAGTATTAGACAGTATTCACCTTGACAGTGTACTCACAGATTCTAGTTTAGGGAGGAATGATTATCACTATGTTTTTCTTGAAAGAATAGAAGTAGCTTTGTTGTATTATGCTTAAAATCTGTATGTATTGCAATACTTAATTATGTATTTATGTTGTCTTTTTCTTTTCTACAAATGTGTACTTTTTGTTATAGATACCATTTTTTAAAGCTGGGAAACTTAATGCCTATATTGAAAAATATGGAGCTAAGGTATGTGTGTAAAATATTAATAATTTTAGATGCTATATTGATTTTATATTCAATTTCTTTTGTCAACAAACAAAATTTGGAGTATCACTTCACAAGTTATTGTTATATATGGAAAAGACCTCAAATATTTTCCAAATAATTATTTTGTGCACATTTAAGAGCAGAGAGAGGAATGAATGATTTTCCCATTTTGCACAGAAAACAAAACCTGAAAACATGGAATCTAATACCACAATTATATAGCTAATATATGGAGAAACAAAATTATAGATTGTATTCTGCATGGTGATGTGTTTCTTCAATGGGAGAAATTTGGTGGTACAAGGAGAAAGGAGACATCGTAGCTTCAGAGGTTTAAGTCTATTGTGGTGGAAGGGCATAGCTGAGCAGGCAGCTTACTGCACAGCGCCCAGGCAGGAGGAAGGAGACAGTGTCTGCACTAGTAGGCTTTCCTTCCCGCCCCACACTGCCTTTTATTTCAACCTAGCCTTCAGTCCCTACCTTATGGGGATAGTATACCCACATTCAGGATGGATCTTCCTCCCCTAGTTAATTCTCTCTTAAAATACTCTTATAGAGAGGCTGGAGAGATGGCTCAGCAGTTAAGAGCACTGGCTGCTCTTGCAGAGGACCCAAGTTTGGTTCCCAGCACCCACATTGCAGCTAACAACTGTTTGAAACTCCATTTCCAGGGGATCAGATGCCTTCTTATGACCTTTGCAGGAATTGCATGACATGGATGCACTTACATATGTGCAGGCGATACAGTCATACACATAAAATAAAAATAATAAATAAAATACTTTAAAAAAACAAAAAAAATACTCTCAGACACACCTAGAAGTATGTTTTTATAAATCTCATAGGCACTTTTCAAGTCAATCAATTTGGTAATTAATATTAGCCATCCTAGCTGTGAATGAGATAAAATCCCTGCCCTCAGAAATATTCTGGTAAGAAAAAAAATCCCCTTTCCTCTTAAAAAAAAACAAAAAACTTTTTTGAAGAGTTCATGTCTAATTTTGTTATTTCTTCTATATATGGTTCATTAAATTCATCAAAATCTATCTGGGCCTTAGCTTTTGAAAAAGTTTCTAACTGCAATTTTTCTTTAGCAGGTAAAAGACCTATTTGAGTTGTTTATTTCAAGGAATATGTCACTTTCCTATAAGTTGTTAAATTTGTTGTTACAGTTGCTTTTTCTTTTATTTGCCCTTGCTCTAGAATCTGAGGCAATGTCTCTGATTCCTGGCATGGGCTGTGTGTATCTTCTTTTGATTTTTCTTTTCTTTTTCTTACTCTCTGCTCAGTCTAGCTGGAGAATGGAGAGGTATTGTTATTTCAAGGTCTGAGCTTTTTGTTTCATTTCCTCTGTTGTTTTACCATTTCCTGTCACATTGATTTCTCACTTTGATCTTTATTATGTCCTTTCTTCTTATTATTTTGATTTTATTTTGTCCTCCATCTTCTAGTCTCCTAAAGTGGACATAGGTCATTGATTTGAAAGCTTCATTCTTTTCTAATGTAGAAACATTTAGTATGATCTTTTTCCTCCAAATATTTGTCTTATTTTAACTTTTTTTAGTTATTAATTCTTCCTAATCTCTGCTAAAAGTGTATGCTTTTTGGTTTCCAAATATTTAGTGATTTTCCAGGGCTCTTTCTACTGCTGATTTCTCATTTAGTTGTTATTAAAGAAGATGTTTCATAAAGCTTTAATTTTTTTAAATATATAATTTATTGAGAATTTCATACATGCATATAAGGTGTTTTGGTCAAATCCATGCCCACTCCCTCCCCTCCAACTCCTCCCACATCTCCCCATCACTTTTTTCTGATAAATTCATGTACTCTTTCTTCATCTATGATTTATTTATTTTTTTATGGGGCTTTTGGCCTCTCTTACATTCCTCCCTCTGAAGAAGTAACCCTAAAATCTTTTAAGGATTAGATACAAGCTCCCAAATATTTTCTACATTTTTGACCTTTGAAACAGAGTATGTTGCTAAGAGGCCCAAGGACATTGTGAGTTTTAGCCAAGAAACTGGCTACTTTTCTTTGGGGTCTTTTTACCCTAACTGCCTAGCCAGTTCCTACCTCCTATTCTTATCACACCATCCTCTGAAGAGGTTACCCAAATTGCCAATAGGGAATCAGGACAGAGACCTCTCTGGCTTCCTCCATACTGAACAGGCACCCAGGGTGAGACAACTGGAGTACCACTTCAGTGGGTCTGTCTAAAAGACTCCCAAGTTGCATAACTCTTACCTCTAGGGGGAAAAGAAAGGCCTTGAATCATGAATAGGAGATGTGAAGGAGAAGTAAAGGTAAAGAATAATTAGTATTATAAGTTCTAGACAGGGAACTAGAAAAAAGTTAGAACAGGGCAATTTTCCAGTGTTCATATGAGAGTCCATTGGAATTTCTTGACAAGGGCTTCCGAAAGCATCCCTCTGTTGGGTTCCTCCTCATTTTTCTTTTGCCTTCTAAGGCTGGACTTTAGAGTGATGGATTCAGGATTTACTTTCAGGTATTTTGATAGCTTAGCTGTTGGAGTGGTTAGAATCAGTGTCAGTTCCCTCTCAAAGGCTTCTAGATAGGGGGAGAAAACAAATTTAGCCATCATTTTAGAACAGACAAGATCTTTGGTGTCTTTGGTCAGATTTATTCCAAAATATTTTATTTTATTTTTTGCAGCAATTGTGAATGGGAACATTTCCCATTTCCCTTTCTCCAATTGCTTGTTATTGCTATATAGAAAAGCTATTGATTTTTGTAGATTGATTTTTTTGTTTTATTTATTATTTTTTATGTGTTTGTGTTTGTGTGGGGATGTGAATATGAGTGGAATTCTGGCAGAGCTCAAAAGACGGTGCTGGAATCCTTTGAACTGGAGACACAGGAAATTGTGAGCCACTGGGAACTGAACTCATGTCTTCTGAAGAGCAGTATATGTTCCTGAGTGTGGAGCTGTCTCTCCAGCCTCTCATCATATTTCCATGTATGCATTAA
>NW_008353490.1:4435830-4459514 GCF_000622305.1 Nannospalax galili
AGTATACGGAACCATCCCTGCATCTCTGGGATAAAGCCTACTTGATCATGGTAAATGATCTTTTTGATGTGTGTCTGTATGCGTTTTACAAGTATTCTGTTGAGAATTTTTACATCTATGTTCATTGAGGGTATGGGCCTATAGTTTTCTCTTTTGGCTGTGTCTTTACCTGGTTTGGGTATTAGAGTGATGCTGGCTTCATAGAAGGAATTTGAGAGTTCTTCCCCTGTTTCTATTGTTTTGAATAATTTAAGTAATATTGGTTGGAGGTCTTTTTTAAATGTCTAGTAGAATTTGTTGTAAATCCACCTGGGCCTGGGCTTTTTTTAGTTGGGAGGCTTTGTTTCAATTTCCTTATATGTTATGGGTCTGTTTAAACTGTTGGTCTCTTCTTGGTTTAACGTTGGTGGTTCCCATGCCTTTAGATATGCATCCATTTCTTTTAGATTTTCAAATTTAGTAGCATATAGGTTTTTAAAATATTCCTTATAATGTTCTGTATCTTTCTGGTGTCTGTTGTGATATTTCCCCTTTCATCTCTGATTTTGTTGGTTGGGATTTGTTCTTTCTTTCTTTTGGTTGACTGGGCTAAGGATCTGTCTATCTTGTTTAGCTTTTCAAAGAACCAGCTCTTAGATTCATTAACTGTTTGTATTGTTTTCTTTGTTTCTATTTCATTAATTTCTGCTCTGATTTTTGTTATTTCTTCTCTTCTGCTGGGTTTGGGTTTCATTTGTTCTTGCCTTTCCAGTGTCTTGAGCTGCAGTGTTAGGTCCTTTATTTGGGCTCTTTCTGATTTTTTAATGTAGGCACTTAGAGCTATAAAGTTCCCTTTTAGGACTTCTTTTAAAGTGTCTCAGAGGTTGTGTTATGTTATATTGCCCTTTTCTTTGAATTCCAGGAATTCTTTTATTTCTTTCTTAATTTCTCCTTTGACCCACTCATTGTTTAGCAGTGTGTTGTTGAATTGCCACGTATTCATGTAGTGACTAGATCTTTGTTCAGTGTTGATTTTGACCTCTATTGTATTGTGGTCCAATAGAATGCTTAGAATTATTTCAATTTTTTTGTATTTGTTGAGATTTGTTTTGTGGCCCACTATGTGGTCAATTTTTGAAAAGGTTCCACGAGGTGCTGAGTAGAAAGTGTATTATTTAGTGCTTGGGTGGAATATTTGGAAGATGTCTGTTAGGTCCATTTGATGTATGGTATAATTTAATTCAGACATCTCTCTGTTTATTCTTTGTCCACTTGACCTGTCTAATGGAGACAGTGAGGTATTGAAGTCCCCTACTATTACTGAGTTGGGGTTAATCTGTGTCTTAAAGTCCTGTAGTGTTGTTTTTGTGAATTTGGGTGCACCAGAATTTGGTGCATATATGTTAAGGATTGTAATATGTTCTTGCATTAACTGTTCCTTTGATCAGAATGAAGTTAACCTCCTTATCTCTTCTGATTAGTTTTACTTTGAAATCTATTTTGTCAGATACTAGAATTTCAACCCCTGCTTGTTTCTTAGTGCCATTTGCTTGCAATATTCTTTTCCATCCTTTTACCTTAAAGTAGTGCCTGTCCTTGAAGGTGGTGAGATGGGTATCTTGCAGACAGCAAAGAGATGGATTTTGGTTCTTAATCCATTCACAGCCTGTGTCTTTTGACTGGGGAGTTCAGGCCATTGATATTTAAGGTTATTATTGAAAGATGTGTATTGATTGCCATCATTTTGATTGCTGTTTGTGTTCTCTGTGTAATTTTGTGTTTCCTAGATTATATATTTGTTTATTTTCTTTTGTTGCCCCAAGGTATAGTTCTCTCTCCACTTTCTGTATTGCTTCAAATATTCTTTGAAGGGCTGTTTTTGTGGACATGTATTCTTTCAGGCTATTCATGTCATGGAAGAATTTCCTTTCCCCCTCAATTATAATAGACATTTTTGCTGGGTAAAGTATTCTGGGCTGGCATCTATTGTCATGTACAACTGGAAATACCTTGGTCCAGGCTCTTCTGGCTTTCATAGTTTCCATTGATAAGTCAGCTGTAATTCTGATAGGCTTTCCTTTGTGTGCGATTTGATTTTCTTTTGCTTCTTTCAGTATTCTCTCTTTGTTCTGGACAGTTATAAGTGTTTTTACTATGCTATGTCGTGGGGGAGTTTCATCCTGTCTATTTGGTGTTCTCTGTGCTTCCTGCTCTTGTATTTGTATGGGGATGTCTTTTTTTAATTTTGGGAAATTCTCTTCTACAATCCTGTTTAGGATCTGGTCAGCACTATTAACCTGAAATTCTTCTCCTTCCTCTATTCCTATGATCTGTAGATTTGGTCTTTTCATGGTGTCCCACATCTCTTGCATATTCCATTCTTGTGTTTTTTAAAAAAATTCCATAATCTTTGCTTTAGTGGTCCAGTTCCTCAACTTTTTCCTCCAGTGTTGATACTCTGTTTTCCATTTCATTCATTCTAGCAGTGAGGCTTCCCCCCTGTTGTTTCAAGTTGGCTTATTGAGTTTTGCACTTCCTTCTTAAATTCTGCCTGGGTTTTCTTCAATGTTTCTATCTCTTTTGTGAATTCATTCAGAAGTTTATCCCTATCGTCTTTTAGTTCTTTGATTTGTTTGTGCTCTTTTTTTTAATATTTTATTTATTATTTTTATTTTATGTGTATGAGTATATTGCCTTCATATATGTGAGTGCACCCGTGTCATGCAATGCCACGGAGGTGAGAAGAGGTCTTCGGATTCCCCTGGAACTGAAGTTAAGGATGGTTCATAGCTGCCATGTGGTTGCTGGGAATCAAACCCCGGACCTCTGCAAGAGCAGTCAGTGCTCTTAACTGCTGAGCCACCTCTCCAGCCCCTTGTTTGTGTTCTTTAAATTCGTTGAATTCCTTGATCATGTTTATGATTGTTCTCTTAAATTCTGTGTCCTGGGTTATCTCTAGGGGGTTCTCCTTGTAGAACTCTTCTACAGGATTGGTGGAGTTTGATGGGGACATAGTGTTTTGGCTTTCCATTTCATTATTCTTTGGTTGTGATTTTGGTATGTAAATTTCTTTTGTTGCTTATGATTCTGATATAATAAGTCGAAGTATGCTTCTGCTTGTATTATCAAGGTGTCTAGACCCTTTCTTTATTGGTTATGTAAAGGTGGTTGGTACAGGGTTTAGGTTCTCTCAGGTTTAATTTTGAGCGAACTGATGGCTTCAGATCAGCTATTCAGGAGTACCCCAGAAGTCCAATTCAGGTTCCAATCAGGTACACTCAGACTTCCTTCACCATGTGAAGGCAGGATCCAGGGGCTCTCACGCAGTTCCCTGTGTTCTCAGGCCCTCTGCCAGAGGGAGGACAGAGGGAGGCCAGAACTTGGCACTCTCTGGAGGCCCGCTGACATCAGAGCCCCTACACTGATGGAGGTTGGAACCAACCCTCTCAGTGTGTCTGCTAGGATCTCAGCCTTAGCCTTCCAAAGCCAGATCTTCCCTGGGGCCTTGGGAGGGCCCTCAAGAAATCCCAGGTAGGGGGATGAGTATGGTGCAGTTAGGGGAAGCTCACCACCATGTGGAGGCAGGTTCTGGGGGCTCTCAGGCAGTCCCCTGTGTTCTCAGGCCCTCTGCCAGAGGGAGGCCAGAGGGAGGCCAGAACTTGGCACTCTCTGGTGGTCTGCTCAAAGCTTTAATTTTTAAAAATTTATTGAGATTTGTTTATAGCCCAGAATAGAATCTGTTTTTAGTAAATGCTCATTGTCACCTTGACAAGAACATGTATTCTGGTCTTACTGTATCCAGTAGTATACAAATGCTAATTGGGTCACATTGATTGATAATGTTAATTGTACTACATTCTTATTTTCTGTTTATCCCTGTGTATAACTGTGGATTGATCTGTCTCTTCTTGAAGTCTTTTCAAGTCTTAGACTTTAGAGATTTCATATAAATGATGCTATCCAGTATTTTTTTTCTTTTTAAAAATTTTGTTTTTTATTTTTTAGGTTCAAATATTTAATATATGTTTTAATGATTTTTTTATTTCATATATCTTAATCATATTTAGCTCCCGTTCCCTATTTACACACACACACACACACATACACACACACACACACACACACACACACACACACACCCATAGCCTCTACACAGGACTTCATGCATTTTGTCATATATATATGTTAAGGCCATTAAGTCAAGTTTGTGTACCAAGGTGTGCCTCAGTGTGAGTTGAAAGCCAACATAGGACTAAGGAAGAAGCCCCCTGGCTTTCTATAGTAGACTCATGGTTTGTGGCATTTGTTCAGCTGCTTGGATCTGGGCTCTTGGAACCATGATTGAAGTCAGCATTGTAGGCTGACTCAACTTGCTGCCTGAAGTCACACTGAGAGTACCCTGCTTAAATTCTCCATAAGATTAACTAAATAGCCTTAGTCCCATACCATGTTAATACATCACTTAAGTGTGTCTTGGAAGCATTCATCAGAAGTAAAAATGATGCCAAAACGAGGGGTGGTTAATACTCAGAAACTTGGCTCTCTCACTTTTCAGCATGTCTTTCTTACAAATTCAAAGACAGCCTTTTCTTCTAGACTATATTCTATGTTGTTTGCTTAGTAAACAACCTTGGTTCTCATTCTAACCTTCAGCAGTTTCTCACATATGTTTACCAATCCTTACTCAACAGAATACTCAAGAAGGATTCTGCTGATCCCAGAATTTGTTCTGTGTGAAGCTCTGTCCTCTCCAGCACTTTACCCGCCAAACTAGAAAGCTAGCTTCTTAGCTTCCCTGAACTTTCAGCTCTGTCTCTCCAATTCATGGATTCCATCAGGCTCTTTATAGATTGCCTCCTCCATGTCCATGGTCTGGAAACCTCTTTACCCAATAGGCTGGGGAAATGATAGGGCTCATTTTGTTGGTTTCTCTTCACTAAAGAATCACTCTTCTTTGTTCCATGATGTCCAATATCTTATGAACCATTGTTCATAACTTGCCCAGTTTTTTAAACATTTCAAGTGAGGGAATATATCTTATTTGTAGACTTGGCAGTCAGCAGTGAAATCCTTAATTCTAAATCTAATTCTCTAAAATAGAGGTACTCCTGGTTGAATCAGTGCATTCATATTTAACCATTTCTAATGTTAATGTGAACAAAAATGAAAAATATCCTAAGATAATTCTAGCTTGGGTCCCTCTGTGTGGACCAGGATACAAAGTCAAAGGTTATTAGTATAGCACTTGAGTTTAGGCTTAAGCATAAGCAAGAAGATTTAGCACTTTACAGGAGTAGTGGTAGCTTTAAAGTGATTATCTCTCAAATACTTCTTTAACTGTAGAAAAAAATAGCACTCCCTCAAGCAACAACTATAACTTTTTATCCAGAACAGACTGGTCTATTGAATATTGATCTGAAACTGAAGACAATTTCTGAGTTTATAGATACATAGCAATTGCTCTTAATTTGTCCATATTTTTCCCTTTAATGCTTTAGATGGAGCCTCCACAAAGACTAATTCCTGCAGTTCTTCAAACCTGCCTTTCGTATTCACTCACTGCTAGACTTGCTCCAGCCTGGAATAGAGCAGGTCATCTCTTGGTACAAGGTAACTTTATGTTTGCCAATATTTGGACTTTCTGAACTAGATTACTTCTATTTTGTACATCTGTTTTTAATTTCAGTCTCATCTCATTTCAATTTCATCTAATTTTAAGGGAAAAATTCTTAGAACAGCTCCAACTAAATATTTTTAGACAAACCCACAATAACATTAATGCTATCTCTTTACTTGGGGGTAATACACAGAGGCCTACTGATGCTGCTTTATAATTCTTATTATTATTATAATACTTATTACTTAAAAATGAATATTTTATTAGGGGTTGTGATAAACACAAATTGTCACTATTGTTGAAACCAAATGGGCATCTTGAATTTTTGTTAAAGTCTTATGGTTTTCAAAATATTTTATGGCAAAAGATAAATATTTAAAGCAAAAACTGTGTATTTTCATCCTTTTAATTGAAGAGATACTTTTGAGTGATCATATTTCTCTCAGAGCTATCACCAGATATTTGTTACACAATTCATTTTAAAACATTTTTCATGGCTTTTATAATTTTACTTCAAATGATTATATTTATCAAGAATGATCATTTCTGCATTATAATAATATGGTATATCCTGTCAATTTTTTAAGGAAGAGATTTTCTTTCTCAGATGGGAAAACAAAGTGCTGTTGGTAAGTTAAAATGTATAAAACAATAAATAGCACAATATGATTAATAGTTGTTTTAAAAGCAATGTTATAATAATTGGGTTGTTATAATCTTGATGATTACCATATATCAGAAACTAAGCAGACATTATTTTAGTCAGAATTTCACTAAGGAACTTAGTTTTCATTCAAAATAGTCATTTAACTACTTGAGAAAAAAATTCACTAATTTGGGGAAAAAGATATTTTAATTTTCTCAAGAAAATTATTGTAAAGAAGTTTAATTCTGCAAATATTTTAACATCTCTTTTCCAAAATTATATTATAAAAATGTTGTTATTACTCATGTCAAAGCTTATTTTATGAGAGTATTGTTTTTCTCTTGGAAATATAATCTAAAGAGACATAGATAATCTAAAATATGCAGTTTATTACAACATCCAACCTAATTCTTTGATTGATGTGCACTGAAGGTAGCTAGGTTCCTAGACAGCAGTGCTGAGGGAGCAGATGAGTTGCAAATCTTGAGCCCACAGTAGTCATGGTAGATTTCCCCACCATTTGGACATAGGTTTCAAATCCTCATCTGTGATCCACAATTACCAGGGCTGAGTAGTCTGCCCTGCCAACCCTGTTTGCCCTTCTGGCACTAGTTGTGCTTCTGCTGCGCAGTGGCAGTCACTCTGAACATGCTCTGGATGAATGCATTTGTTACCTAAATTTAGTTTCACTAATACTAGCATGAAACCACAGCTAGATTCAAGATGTTATTTTTTTTACTTTTGATTTTAAAAAACTCAGAAAATGTAAGTGTATGCTCACTGAAGTTTTGCACTGGTCTCAGGTTAAAACAAAACAAAACAAAAATAAGTACCAACATCCCAGAAGCTCCCAATGCCTTCTTCAGATACTCTCCCTCCCAAGGTCTCTATTACTCTGACTTGCAGAAGGAGCTTTATTTATGAGAAAGTCGGAAAGATACCTCAGGTCTCTAAGAGATTAGGAATGTACCTGCCAGTGCATTTGAGGAAGTGTTAGTGAAAGACTTCGAGTCCAAAGCCTGGTGAGGGGCTTCTCTAGAGTTTACATGACTGTCTCTATTTTATTATAACATAGTTTTGCAGAAAATATTTATGGAGTTTTACTCTAAACCCCAAAAGAATTATTTATCTTATTGCAATCCTGTTTTATGACCTCCCTCCCCTGCACATGTCCATGTTGTTTCATATCTTTGTCTTGGAAATGTAATCTGTAGAGTAGACTGACAAACATATGGGTAATTATTTGAACTTTGGTATGTATGTAAAAAACTGTTCTTAATTTCTAAGTTGAATCAATTAATTTAAAGTAATTGTGTTACTAAAATGGCCAATTTGATATGATAGAATATTAATTCTAGAAAAATCATGGTTACATTTTTTTTCAGTATTAGACATCAATGTAACAGAAACGCAAGTTTGTTTAAGTGTAGAAGTTTGCACTATCAGATTGCCACCACCTGAGGTATAAAACATTTACTTTTCATAAGCTATTATATTTACTATATACTTAATGTATTTATTATTAATAATATGCTATTAGATCTTAATTTTTAACATGAAATGTAATGGTAAGGTTTGGTTATCAAAATCCATGCTACTAACTTTTATATGTAGAATGTATATGTGCACATGTAACATACATCTATGAAAATGGAAGGGGAACATATGTAGAATACACACACACACACACACACATTACATATATGAAACCAGAAAGGAGGAGAGAGGGAGGGGACTAGCAGGAGTGCAGTGTAGACAAGAGAGAATAGTGAAGGGTAACTATGAACAAAGTTCAAACACAAATATATGAAATGTCAAACTGAAACCCATTATTTTGTACTAACTTTAAAAAGGACCTGATGGGGATGTTTTGTTAGTTTTGTTTCTTTGTCTTTAGTTTTTTGAGACAGGGTCTCACTTTATAGCTCAGGTTAGCGTAGAAGTCACTGTCTATCAGGCTAGCCTGGAACTCTTGACTATCTTCCTCCCTCAGCCTTCTGAGTACTAGGATTATTGACAGGAGGCACAATGTCCGACTAAAAACAATAGTAAGAAGTGTCTGCTACTAAATGCTTGACATAGCGATGCCTTCCTGATCTCCCATGCCATTCTGTTCAAACTTAACATAGGTCTTATAATATTATTCCTGTTCAAAGCTACTGTTAGAGGGCATTCAAAACACCAACTTTATCCTGCCTCAGCACTCCTTTCTCACTGCTTTTTTATCTCCAATACTAAAAGCAGAGTTTCAGCTCATAGTAAATATACCCACCTTCTGCTTTTGGCATTCTTGAAGCTTTCCTTGTATCTATTTTTTATACATCACCCTGTCCTCCCTGTCTTCTATTTAGCTCATTCCTATAGCCTCTAGCAGAGAGCCTTACATATTAGGTCACTTAGAACATGTTCTCTTTCCTTTATGCCAGTGCTTCCTCAGTGATAGAGAGAGATGGATGTTTTTGCTTTCCATGAACATACGTCTCTGTCTACAGACAGTTTGGGTTACCATAGTGTGAGGAGGGAGGGATCGATTTTGCTACTAGTATCTAGTAAGCAGAAGCTAGGAGTTCTACTGCATGTCCTACTGTGCACAGAATGAAACCCCACCACTACCAACAGCAAAGGATTACCTATCCCAAAGTGTCATAGCTTGTTTGGAAGCTCTAGCAGGGGAGCATAGCTACTCACATATGCTTTACTGAAGAAAGGTTCTCCATCAAGAAAGGTCATTCTTTTTTACCTAGCTTGCAGCATTAGGAGGAACACACCTGGAGGAAGGGGAAACTGACTAGCTAGTCTGATCAGCCTAATCAACCCTGATAATTAGTGGGGTGACAGATGTTATAGCCAGATCGCCCTCATATCTGCATCTAGCTCATCTTGCATACCTCCCTTCCCCTTGTTTAAAATTTGGAATGCTTTCCATTGACTATAGAATGAAATCTCAAGTGTTTAGCATTATGCCCTCACCAAACTGATCCAAACTGACCTTATATGTAGTCTCATATCTGGCATCTCTTCCACAGTAACCAAATTCAGTTGTTTCTCAAAAGCAGGATAATTCTCTATTCTCTGAAGTCTTGTCTCAGACTGTTCTGTGAGCCTTTCTCTGGCTCATCTTTCAAGACATAGCTCATTAACACCTTCTGTGAAGACTTCACAACTCCCAAGACCCACCTGTCTTTGTGTACTGCTGTCTATATATCATACTTAGAGGGAAGGGTCTGTGTCTTACTAACTTTTCTATCATACAGGCTTTGTAGTACCTGCCACCTACTGCAGTAAAGATTTTTGGAAATGAAAACTTGAGTGACATAGAACTATTTGAACCAGCAAACTTTCATAACTACTCACTTAAAACTGAAATTGGAATCACTTTCTAAATTTTGATCTTTGACCTGTTTTTTGTTTACTTGAATATTGTAATTGTATTATTTCTACTCCCAGTCTCCTTCCAATTTCTCTTATGCCCCCACTCCCTCACAATTTCTTGTCCTCTTTTTTTGATTATTGACACACACACACACACACACACACACACACACACACACACACACATATATATATATTTCACTGAGTCCATTTTGTGGTGCTCTTGTATACCTGTGTTTGGGATTACATCTCAGAGAGGTAGTCCCTGGAGAAAATGAATTCTTCCTCCCTCAGCATCCATTGATTGCCTGTAGCTCTTCATCTTGAGGTGGGATCCTTTGACATTTCCCCCATCTTCCTTGATATATCAGCTGCTTTTGTCGTTATGCAGATCTTTATACTACCATACTGTGGAAATTATTGCTGTAGCTTCCCTATGTTGTCTAGAATGCATTAACTAGCAACAAGTGTCTTGTCCCTCTGACTCATAATTTTTCTGGCCCCTCTTCTGCAATGTTCTCTGAGCCTAGGTGTAGAGGTTGCATTATAGGTGTATCACTTAGGACTTGGCACCTCACGGTCACTTATTCACTGTATTTTGACAAGTTGTGGAACTTTGTAATAATCTCCATTTGTTGCAAAAAGAAGCTTCTTTGATGAGTGGTGATCTCATTTAGGTAAATTTGAAGATAGTTCATGATTATTCATTATGAGAAATGGCATGTTAGCCCTTATTTTTGCGTTTTTTAAAAATTTACACAAGTATTCTTTATGGTCATCTCTCAAATTTTAGACTGTATTCAACTATAATGGTTTCCTAAAATTCATGTGTTTAGATAGGAATTTATATGTACAAATTGCCATGGGTTGATACATTCAGATTACAGTTGAATGCACAATTACATGAGGGATGTATTCCAGAAAAGCACGATGTAAACTTACACTATTTTGTTTTTTTGTTTTGTTTTGTTTATTATTTTTATTTTATGTGTACGAGTATTATGCCTGCATGTAGGTAAGTGCACCTGTGTCGTGCAATGCCTGTGGAGGACAGAAGAGGCTGTCGGGTCCCCTGGAACTGGAGTTACAGACAGTTGTTAGCTGTCATGTGGGTGCTGGGATTCAAACCCAGGTCTTCTACAAGAACAGTCAGTGTTCTTAACCACTGAGCCATCTCTCCAGCCCCAACTTACACTGTTTTAAAATTTTTAATTATATTGAGAATTTGGGAAATAAGAACCTGGAAACAAATTTGCATTTATTCTAGAGACAGTTATTTATTGTATATAATTATATACATGTGCAGAGTGTTTCCTCCCAAAGATTTTATCAAGATTAGAAGAAAAATCAGCACAAAGATGAAAAATTTGGAAAATACTCAGTAATATTCATACACCCCCAAAATTCAAAGTACACTTAGAATCACATTAAAATTCTCAATTATGCATTTAATAGCAGTTCCACTTTGGACATGCTACTTGATTTCCCTTAATATCAGTTTTCGTGTAAATTGGAGATAACGGTATCTACCTGACAGGAGCTCTGAGGAGGTTAATGGGATAACATGCATTAAGTACTTAATATAGTATGTGGCATATAATAGAAGTTCAGAATGATAATTATTGCTATGGGTAAGTGAATTGAGACACAGGTTAAATCATTGTTGTAGGTCATAAAGGTAGTAAGAGATTCAAGATTTAGTTTGTCCTTCAGCACTCTTTTTTCAGTTTCATCGCTCTTCCTTTGCTTGGCCTTAGTTCCCTTGGTTACTTTGTGCACCTTTCGGTAGAATTAGATACCATATCTCTATACATATACATATTACATACATGTATGTATATATATGTAAAATTGAATAAAAATATAATGGTTAAATGACATTGTTTGGCAATGCCGTATAGAGTTTGACAAGAGCTGTATTACTTTCAGATGAAAGGGAAAAGTCAGAGGGAAATGGTCTTTGGAATCTTTGGAATATGCACACAGTTTTGTAGTTTTGTTCTTAAAATCATCTCTTTTCTTGATTTCTCTGAAACAGCTTTTTCCAAAGTCTAATTCCATTCATTCACAGTTCCTCTCTATCTTACCACTCAGATGTTGCTGTTTTCTAGGCTTCACGAATTTTCATACCTCTTTTTTCCCCCAGCAGCCTCACCCTCAGGCTATACACCAATACTTCTCACACAATCTTGTATAGTTGTGAGTTCTGTGTCATCTAGGACACTTTCTTATGGATGCACTGATGACACCCAGACTCAGAGATGTCTAAAAGTGAATATATTTGTCACTCTCCAGCTCAAATCCATTCCTCCTTTGTATTTACTGCTTTGGCATCAAAGCTTACTGGTAAGTCACCTACATAGAGGCTTCAGTGTCACTTTGGTTCTTTCTCTTCTTCACTTCCATTTTCTAATTTGTGGTCAGTAGCTTGCCTTGGTCTCTGTAATGACCCCTGTCTGTCTCCATTTCCATTGCTGTGACTTAGATCCTGTTCTTCTGACTCAGCCCCTCAACTAATCTCCATGTAGGCCCTGTTGCTGGTCTCTTCCCTTCTAGTTTGTCCTCTGCTTCTTCCTCACAGTGTCAGTAGATTTCTATTTCTAAATCAGAGGTTCTCAACTTAAATATCTCTAGGACCTCAACATTGCCAGTGAAATTAAGTTTAAATTATTTAGATTGCTGCTACAAGAAAGAAGAAATATTTTTTAAGTATCAGCTCATCAGCATTTAGTCACATAAGGATACTTTAAAATATTTATGAAGTGAAGAAATACAATGGTTAGCATTCTCTTGGAATGTGTGGTAAATAGCTGAGTAATTTTTCCATTTTCAGAATAAACTGTATTAATAAAGACTAGTGGTGTAGCTAAGCTCTGCTATTATGAACATCCCAGCAGCAACTGACTTGAGTTTCTTTATATTGTTGATACAAACTTAAGCTGTGTAAATAGGCATATGTGAGCATCTATAAAGTCTCTGAACATTTTAATCTAATGCCTGCTTTTTTGAATTCTGTTTTCCTTCAGTCTAGCCATTCTCCCTGCAGCCAGTCTACTGAGGCATTCATGGCCAATCTGCTCTCACCATCTTTTTTATTTTTATCACAGAGCTCAGGTAACATCTCTCAAGCACAGTAAGTCACATCATAAGATTTATCTCTTCTTGTGCACAGGATACTCTGTGTTCTGAATTCATTCTGAATATTATTGCTCTTGCCATTTTTTCTTCCTTTGTGGTACTGAGCATGGAACCTGGGGTCTTGTACAGGCCACAGAAGTCTAAACTTCTTGTGTCTCACTTTTTCTCATACTAACATTTTTTTTCTTTGTTCCCTCATTTCCATTGCTCTTAAGGAATGCTATTAGGAATTCAGAGAATGATCACCCACTGGATTTAGAGGAAATTAGGTCCATATAGCTTTGACTAGTAGGAGTCAGATAAATCAAAATGTGAGCAATGTTTAAGGGACATCAGCATTGCCCTGTGTAGATTGAATGTTTGTGTCTCCTGAATTCTCGTTCAAATCCATTTGCATTGTGACCATTCTAAGAGCAGACCAACCATAGAACACTGGCTGTTTAGCTTGTTAACAAAATTTTCTATGGTATTTAAAGGGGTGAGGAATTTTGACACATTCTCTCTAATATTAATATAGTAGTCATTCACCCACTAATTTTTTTTCGCTTTTCTTGAGGCCTCTCTATATCTGACTAAATTGAGAAAATGCCTCATAGGAGACATCCCAGGGTACTGCACTGTAAGTGGTAAACTCTTATTGGTTGTATACAAACTGAAATCTTATATAGGTAAGCTACTTGAGGAACATGAAAAACACATTCCAGGAAGTGTATGGGTGTTATCAAAGGAAAATGCACCACTGACTCTGTCAAAAGCTGCTCTTTAAAAAATGTAAATTAGAGCCAGGCATGGTAGCACACTAATCCCAGCACTCAGGAGATAGAGGTAGGCAGTCTACATAGTGAGTTCTAGGCCAGCTGGGGCTCCAGGGAGACCCTATCTAGACCAAAAAAAAAAAAAAAAAGTAAATTAGTGGGCTGGGTTGATACTTGGTCTGGTTAAGTGCTTACCTAAATTCAGTCCCCAGAACCCATGTAAAACAAAACAAAAACAAACAAAAAGTGCTGTGGTGTCCATGTAATCTCAGCACTGGAGAGACAGAGATAAGCAGATTCCTGGGCCTTGCTGGCCAACCAGCCTATCATATTTAGAGACTTCCAGGCCAGTGAGAGAACCTGTCCCAGTAAAAGGTGTTCTGTGTTCTTGCAGAATGACATCTGAAGTTGCTCTCTTGACCTCCACATGTACATGCACATACATGAACATGTACATACACACAAAATATAAATACTTTCCTTTAGGGAAGATTTAACATCTACAAATTAACATAAAATTGGTTGAAATAAGTGGGAAATGGGAGTTTGGACTTGTAGGATAAAAGGGAAAGCATAACTTGTTTGGCACATTGTGCAGAAGAAAGGATGTGTTGAAATACTGATTAGGTTATAGAAAGTGGGTTATACATGATTCAGTAAAATTTGAATCATTAAAAATACTTTGTGTATATTGTTTTAATATTTCTTTTTCTGTGGCAAATTCTTTGAGGACTTATACATTGAAATCTTTTAATTTAAAGCTAAAGGAGTTTGGTATTTGTCAGCATGTTATAGAGAATTTTCAGAACAATCAGAATGCTGTCATTGAGAAACATTCCATTTTGAACAACTGGTGCTACATTTTGCCAAGGTAAGAATTCAGTTTGAAATGTATAAAGTGGTATAATAGCTTTGTATTACTGTAACCACACAATATCTGATAAAAACAACTTAAAGCAGGAAAGATTTGTTTAGGGTTACAGTTTCAGGAGGTTCAGTATGTCACGGTGGTAAAGGCACAGTGGAGCAGCCTAGTTTATATCATAGTGGGCCAGGAAGCAGAAAAAAGGACAATATCAGCACATAACTAGCTTTATCTTTTCCTGTGGGCTCCTCAGACTATGGAAATGTCCCATCCACATTCAGGGTAAGTCTCCACCCTCATCCTCAGCCTCAGTTAATCCTTTCTAGAACTGTTCCTCACCTATCTTTTAAGCAATTCTATTTAACTGATTCATTGAGAATTTCATACAATGTATTTTGATCATATCCAGATCCCCTCCCCTGTCTCCACCCCCACACTACTACTTCACCCCGACTTCATGTCTTCTATTATTATTTTTCTTCTTTTTAAGCCCTATCAAATCTACTTTATATTCTCCAAGTATTCTTGGGTGTGGGTCCATTCCTTGAGTCAAGCCAACCTGCCAGGCTTCACACACTTAAAGAAAATGGACTCTCCTTCTCCCAGCAGTTATGAATTGCCAATAGATCCTCAGTGAATCTAATCCAGTTGACAATGAAGATTAGCCATTGCAAGTGGGTTCAAGATATAGTAATGTCTGATTATTTTGCTTCATTAACATTGCTATGTGCAAATGGAGAAACCACTTTGAACTTTAAAAACTGAATTATAACATTAAAATATATTGGAACGGGACTGGAGAGATGGCTTATCAGTTAAGAGCATTAGCTACTCTCGCAAAGGACCTGAGTTTGAATCCCGGCACCCACATGGTACCTAACAATGGTCTGTAACTCCAATTCCAGGGAAATCTGACACCCTCTTCTGACCTCTGTGGGCACTGCATGACACAGATGCATTTACATACATGCAGGCAATACATTCATACACATAAAACAAAAATAATAAAATATTTTAAAATATTTGAATATTGCAGTTGCAGAAGCCATAACTTTTTGTTTCTGAGTTTGTTAAATATTAATTTATTATACATTTAAATGTTTATTGGATCTGCATTCAAAAATGCCAACAATCCTAATACCAAAAATTTATGGCAACAATCCTAATACCAAAAATTTATGAATTTGTACCTAATGATTCATTATAATTTATATGAGCTGGGTTTGTTTGTATTATTATCAGAAAACATAGATCTGATATAAACAAGATTATTGAGATAAAATGTTGACTTGCTCAAGAGAGTTAACGAAGAGCACACAAAACCAAGAGCATGGCGAAACACTGAAAGGAGAAAGGAAGCTGAGTCATTCAGCTCTTAGCAGACTTTTCCTAAAGTCTATTACCAGGCATACTTTGAGATGGCAACATTTCTTACTTTTGTTTTGTTTTTATACTTGGCACATTGTACCAGTTTGACTCAGTTTTTCCTAACAATTTCAATTATAAAAATTTAAGACAAAGACCATATATGACAAACCCATAGCTAGTGTTTTCAATGTTGAAAAGTTGAAAGCTTTTTATTTAAGATCAGGAAGAAGACAAGAATGTTTACTCTTAAAATCTGGTATTAAGATTATTGCCTGATAATTGCCTATGTGATTAGGGGAAAGACAAAAGGCATTATAATTGGAATGGCAGAAAAGACTTTTCCATAAGTGGAAAAGCATCTATGATGCTACATATAGAGAAACTCTAAAGGATCCACCAAAAACCTAGAACTAATAAGTGAATTCAATGAAGAGTCAACATAAAAAATCCATAGCATTTTGGTCAGGGCCAGAGAGATAACTCAGCAGTTAAGAGCACTGACTGCTCTTGCAGAGGACCTGGGTTCGATTCCCAGCACCCACATGGTGGCTGCAAACCATCCTTACCTCTAGTTCCAGGGGAATCTGAAGCCGTCTTCTCACCTCTGCCGGCATTGCATGACACAGGTGCACTCACATACATGCAGGTAATACACTCATACACATAAAATAAAAATAAATTAATTAAAAAAAATAAATAGCATTTTAGAATAGCAGTGCTCACATGTAACTCCAGAAAGTGGGAGGCTGAAGTAGGAGGATAGTGAGTTTAAGACCAACCTGGACCAACTACATATCAAGACAATGTCTCAAAAACTAAAAGTCAGCATTTCTATATTCCAACAATGAACTCTATGAAGGAGAAAATAATCAAACAATCTCATTCAAAATATCTACCAAAAATAAATCCTAGTAATTAATCTAATCAAAGAAATGAAAGTTAAAACTATATAAGACACTTCTGAAAGGAATGAAGAAGACACAAATAATTGGGAAAATAACTCATTCTTGGAGTAGAAGAATTAGAATTGGTAAAATGTACACCTCAGTAGATAAAATTGCATTGAGGAATGTCTGGGGACACTCACTTGACAAAATAGGCCTTAACACAAATGACAGAATATGTGAATTCCAGTGGGGGGGTGCTATGGGAGGATGCCAGTGCGGACCGGTCTAAAGATGATTAAGATTGATTGAGATGTTCTGTATGAAATACACAAAAATTCAATAAAAACAAATTTTTAAAAAGATAAAAAAAGTCCATAATACCAAAAGCAATCTATAGATTTAATTTAATCTCTACCAAAATATTATGCCATTCTTTAAAAAATGGGGAAAAATAAAAATTTAAATTTATATAGAAATAAAAGGCCCAAGGAGCTAAAGCAATCTTGGGGGTAGCACAATCTGATTTCAAAGAATCCTACAAAGTTGTGCTACTTAAAAAATACAGTACTGGCATATAAGCATGCATATAAACCAACAGAACAGAGTGTCTACAAATCCATGCTTTTGATTTTCAACAAAGGTGCCATGGAGACAAGATGGAGAAAAATATGCTCTTTTCAAAAAATGATGCTGGTAAAACTGTGTGTCCACATGCAGAAAAATTAAATTAGACCCTTATCTCACAAAATATTAAAAAATCCAACAATTGGAATTCTACATGGGAAAACTTCATGATATTGATCTGGTGGTGATTTGTTTAACTATGATACAGAAAACTGTACAGCAAAAGTAGAAATGGACCAATAATTGGTCTACAACAAATTGAAAAGCTTCTGCACAGCAAAGGTAATATTCAAAAAAATGATGACAATGATGATGTGGGAGAGAATTCTTCTAAACCATGTTTATCTTAGAACATTTTAGGCTTCTATAATAGAATACCTGAAACTGGGTAATTTAGAAATGATGCATACCTACTTCTCATATAGGTCTGGAGGCTGGGAAATCTGAGGTCAAAGTGCCACATCCAATGGGAGCTTTCTTGTTGCATCATCCCATGGTGGACAGACGAAGAGAGGACCAGAGAGATGCACACGAAGGAGTCAAAGCTCACAGAAATAGAAAAAATCCTAAATTTCATATAGAAGCACAAAAGACCCCGAACAGCAACATTCTTGAACAAAAAATAATGTTGGGAGTGATGACCATATCAGATTTCAAGTTATATTATGGGGCCATAATAATAAAACCAATGTGGAACTGGCACAAACCTAGACATGTAGATCAGATCAGTGGCTCAGACGAGAAGACCCATTCTTAAGTACATGTAATTACAGCCTCCTGTTATTTGGCAACAATGCCAAAAACACACTGGAAGAAAGAACTCAATTAGATCAAAAACCTCAGTGTGAAACTTGAAATGCTGAAATTGCTGAAAGCATAGGCAGTATTATACAAGATACAGGAGCAGGAAAGGACTTTCTGAATAGGACTTCATTTGTTCAGGAATTAGTCCCAACAACTGACAAACAGGACCCCATAAAACTAAAAAGCTTCTATTCAAAAAGGGAACAGTGGAGATGAATTACATAAAGTGGGAGACAATCTTTTGTAGCTATACATCTGCTGGAGGATTAATATCCAGAATATACAAAGAAATTAAAAACCAAAGAACCAAGAAAACAAAGACCCCAGTAAAAAATGAGCTCTAGCCGGGCATGGTGACTCATGCCTTTAATCACAGCACTCAGGAGGCAGAGGCAGGTGGATCTCTTGCGAGTCTGATGCCAGCCTCTTCTACATACTGAGTTCTAGGCCAGCTGGGGCTACAGGGAGACCCTGTTTCAAAAAGATTTAAAAAACAAAAAACAACAACAAAAAACCCCCACAAAACTCTAGATCATAATAGAGAGTTCCCAAAAGGAGGAATAAAAATGACTAAGAACTATCTTTAAAAGTGTTCAACATCCTTGGCAATCAGAGAAATACAAATTAAAACTACTTTGAGATTTCATCTTACCCCAGTCAGAATGGCTAAGATCAAGAGAACAGCTGACAAAAAATGCTGGCCCTTGAGGATGTGGAAAAATGAGAACCCTTATCCACTGTTGGAATTGAAAACTGGTACAATAACTATGGAAATCAATGTGGATAATCCTCAAAAAAGCTAAAACTAGATCTACCATTTGGCCCAGCTATACCACTTCTTGGCATATACCCAAAGGACTTAATATTCTACTACAGAAATATTTGCTCAGCCATGTTCATTGCTGCTCTATTCACAATAGCTAGGAAATGGAAACAGCTTAGATGTTAGTCAAATGATGAATAATGAAATATACACAATGGAATTCTATTCAGCTGTAAAAAAATGAAGTTTACAAGTAAATTGGTGGAACTGGAAACTATTATACTGAGTTGGGCAACCCAGACCCTCAAAGACAAATGCTGTGTTTTCTCTTATTTGTAGATTCTAGCTCTGAATCTTTAGGTCTGAGTGCATAACCTTGAGTAATCTAAAAGCCAGGAAAGTAGAAAGGGACTGTGGGGAGGGGGAAGAGAAGGAGCTCTAGAGAGGGGTGTAGCAGGACAGGGGTGCTAAGAAGGGGAAAGGGGAAAGTGGGCTCCAATAGGCGGGGTATACTGGGGAGAAGAGGAGGGTAATACAGAAAAAGTGGGAGGGAGGTGTAGGGCTCTCATAAGTGGCCAGAACAAATCAACAAAGATGACGCTGAGAGGAAGTGGGAGAGACCCGGCCTGACTTGTTTTGAAAGTCTTCAGACTGGCTGATGGATACTTCCGCACTGCTGAGGAGTACATAATCAGCACATGATCATCCTTAAGATCCATGAAGTGCTGCCTTCCTGCTACATTGACCTTTAAACTGATTGGACACCCTCAGGGGGGAGGGGGATTTTCAGATGCCTTTAAAAGCTCTGTGACACCTGTAATAAACGAACTCCTGCTTGACAAGATTCCCTGTCACGTCTGATTGTCCTTGGCATGGAGGGCGGGCGGAACAGGCAGACGGTGCACTCACCTTTCCCTGACCTTGCCCACAGCAGGTTTCCCTGGACCGGTCTGCAGGACAGAGCCAAGCTCCTCAGGAGACCCCCACAGGGAGGGTTAAATAGCACTAGGATATTTGGAAAAGCCATATAGAAGCCTATTATTTAATAAGCTTACTTAAAAATACATACATACATACATAGTTTCAAAGCAGTTACTCTACATGGTGGAATAATGCTCCCCTCCACAACCATATTTAACAAAAACCCCAGTGTCAGGCAGGGGACACCTCCTTATGAGTTATTGGTCATGGAGGGTCCAAGGCCACAAAACAATATAGGCTATTATCCTTTGTTGTCTCCCAGAACTTGAAGATAAAACCCTAGTGCTAAGACACCACACAGCTTGGTCACAGGACTTGGAGAAATCAAGCTGGTACTGACCTAGAAGCCTCCTCCCTGAGGGCTAGCTTTCATAGTATCCAAAGGTGCTATGCTAGAAGTATTTTGAGAAAAGTTATCAACAGTCCTACCAGGCTATAAAGCCTAAGAGCCACAACAACAATAGGGATCAGCAAGATATCTCCAATGGTGCAATAGTGGGACTTGTATCTTGAGGTCAACCAGCAGCTGTCTAATTGAACCTAGAGTCAACTCAACTGGAAGGAACCAATGCCTGGTACTGTAAACCTAGCTAAGAACCCATGGCTGGAGAGATCATAAGCCCTAGAAGAGAACCTACTACTACCGTATTACTAAAGTAATATAGATTCCAATTGCTTTCTAAATACTCAATTTAGGCCTATAGATAAGTGCAGTGATCACATTTCATCAAAGAAACTTCTTTTTGCACCAGACTATTAAGATCCACAAATGGTCAGAATGCAAAGAAAAGGCGACCACGAGGTGTCCAACCCGAAGTGGAACATCTATAACACAGTCCCTACACCTAAGGCTCAGAGAACATTGTGGTAGAGAAGGGTGGAAAGATTCTAAGACTCTGAGAACCTTAACAGTTTCCTCTGGACAGGACAAGAATGCTGTTTCCATGAACTCTCAACAGTGTGACTTCTGCACATTATCTGCAAAAGGTCACACCAACTGGCACAGCAACATGGATGGAGGACAATTTCACAAGGCCCCACCATTAGATGAAAACCTACGGGCAGCCAATAGCTGCTAAAGGGGGGAGAACCATTTTTTCAGGAGTGAGACCCCAATCTTAAGGGGTCAGCCCTAAACAAATGGAAATCATATGTATATGGAAAGGTCATGAATTCAAGAAGGGGTGGTTGGGGATCATGGGAGGAGTTGAAGGGAGAGAGGGGTGGCAAGGATGCAAATACAGTATATTCATGTATATTAAATCCTCAAAAAATTTTAGGAAGAAAAAAATTGTTGCATCACATGCAAAGTAAAGGGAACTAGTGCAGTCATTGTAGAAAACTATGGAAGTGCATAAAAAAATAGAACTACCATATGATTCTGCAGTCCTACTAGATATACGTCCAAAGGAAATAAAATCAGTATGTCAAAGAGATAGCTACACTCTCATAGTCATGGTAGCATTATTCACAATAGCTGAGATGTCAATAAAACCTGTGTCCATCAGTGGTGGAATGGCTAAGGATATGTTATGTATACACAACAGAGCGCAGCTCCACCTTAACAAGGAAGGAAATCCTGTCATTTGTGACAATGTGGGTGATGAGCCTGAAGGATGTTAAGTAAAATAAGCTAGACAAATACTATATGATCTCATATATAGAATCTAAAAAGTTGAACTCATCAAAACAGAGTAAAATGGAGAGTTACCAGGGGTGGATTTGTGTCGATGGGGTGAACTAGATGTTGACTAGATGATACAAAATCAGATAGGAAGAATAAAAATTAAAGAATTAGAAACATCTGCTGTACCATGCACTGGCTGTAGTTAACAACATACTATGTTCTTGAAATACTATGTTCACTAAAAATGGATTTCAAGTATTTTCACCACAAAACATGTACATATGTGAGGTAATACAAATATTAATTAGCTTGATTAAGGCATTCCACAACTTATATTTCAAACCATCTTATCATACATGATAAATATGTACAAATTTTACATGTCCAGACAAAAGATTTAGTGCAACTGTGTTTGGAACTAGGAGCAAGTGACTATTTATAAATGGATAGAGATGTAGTTGAGTATTTTCTAAGCTACAGTTACTTCTCAAATAACTTTTTAAACTGTATTTAAGCTTTGACTTATGATATTTTGTTATATCTCATTTTTTATAGTATGAAAATGGGACAGATAATAGATATTCTTCATACCACATCCCCTGACTGTCCATTTCATTCATTTGAAGATTTCCAGCGGCACTGGGATGACCTGGTAGGAATACAAATGTATATTACACTAGAAGTTATTTTATTTCTTTTCTTGTAATTAAACATAAGAATAACTTAAAGGTGATTTACACTTTGTACTTAATTTATAGTATGGCTGTAAACTTAAAGAAGATTGTGGAGATATGAAAATATACTGCACCATCTACTTCAGAATGATCAAAGAAAGGACCTTCACGTATCCTTGCATAAACTACTGGTAGCAGCAGATGCTGTCTGCCTCCTCGATATCTAGCCTTGTCGTATCCCAACACTGTCATTATGTAATGAAACTGCTTTTTCCTGTGCTGTTACCTGCACAGTTGCTTTTAATTTAGCTTGAGGATGGGATTAATAAGGATGGTTTGTGGCTATTTCTTTGGGGGGTTTTGTTTTGTTTTTCAAACAGGTCTGGAATTCACTATGTATACCAGTCTATCCTGGAACTTCTGATCCTCCTGCCTCTATCTCTCAAGTGTTGATATTATAGGAATACACCACCACATCTGGTTGATAGGTGTGGAACCTAGGGCTTCATTAATCATAGGCAATCTGTCTGCCTGCTGAGCTGTGTTCCCAGCCCCTCATTTTTTAATTAAAAGAACCATCAGATCTTAATTGCTTCTAATACTAAACAACTTTTATGGGATTACAGGTGTGCACCACCATATCAGACTATAAAGACTTCTTTTTTCCACTAAAGACTATTGCAAAATCTTAAGCAAGAAACCTAGGAACAGACAAAATATGTACGTTTGTTTCCTAGTAGAAAGTAAGAAGCCAATCTTACGATTCTCCTTAGCCAAGAGCTCCCCCCAGTGTTGTTTGGATATTAAGTTAGAGACAGTTCCTGGAATCTTCCTTTGGAAGATTATTTAGATTTGACTTGCACTTAACACACTGCATTGATTTAGGAAAATTGGCTTTCTTAATGGTACTTTAAAAAGTAGACACAGGAAAAGTGCACAAGTGCCCAGGTGACACTCTTAAATCTTAATTAGTGTTGACTTCGCCATTTCATCTCTCTGTCTTTTGACAAGCTGGGATTTAGAAATGGAAGGGGACAGAGCCATAATATTCTTCCTCTGTACTCTATTTTCTAACCCAGATCTCCATAATAAAACTGAAGTTGGCACATGTCAGCTGTCCCCTTTCCTTAGATGTCAGCACATTATCCCTGTCGAGGCTCTCTCATTAGGAAGAGTAACCGCTTTCCTCAAAGAACTGCTTTCAAAAGTTGACTATAATTGATCATGGTTTTTTTTTCCCCCCCTCTGTACCAAGTTTTCATTACTTTTGCCTTTAATCCCAGCACTCGGGAGGCAAAGGCAGGCAGATCTCTGTGAGTTCAAGACCAGCCTGGCCTACATAGTGAGTTCCAGGACAGCTGGGGCTACAGGGAGACCTTGTCTCAAAAAGACCAAAAAAAAGATAGAAACAGTTCATTGTTTGCTACATTTTGTTTTTATAATCTGTACTGGACCATGGTGCATTCCTTATAAATTTTCATTGGATTATTGTAGTCTTCTAATTCACTTACAATCCATAAAATGAGGGCACAATAAATTGTCTTAATTGTGAATTATCAAAACATATAATATATATTTATATAT
>NW_008353490.1:4459552-4470698 GCF_000622305.1 Nannospalax galili
ATAAAAGTAGAAAGAATGCTTTTTAGTTTTGGCTAGTATGGGATATACAACATAAAAATAGAATTTGTTTACGTGTGTTTTCAACATTGCCATCGTAAGCCTTTTTAAAATAAAAATTGTTATCTCTTATAACTCGTATAAGACATCTCTTATCTCTTCGTGTTGCTCTTTAACCCTGCTCAGGTACCCTCTCAGTTGTATCAGAAGTCAGCCCATTCAGTTCTTTCCAAGGGTAGATTTGGAAGGTGTGCTGAAAAACTTTCTTTCAGATTTAAAATCTAAACTGCCTCATATATGTGGATTTCCCATAAAGATGACAAATAAGCCATGCTACTACACATGGGAGCTGACCAAGCCTCATATACAGGTAAGACGAGTTTTTATCTCATTTGTTTGACACTCTAATTACCCCCCTCCTTGGATCTCTTGCCTTTTTTGGTGGCACACCAACCCCTTGTGCAAGAACTTTTCTCAGTTCATCATTTCACAAACGCTCTTCGTTGTTATTAATTACTGCACTTAACCATTTACCCTCCCATTTGTTATTATTGTATTTTACATGGCACATGGTAGCTGTTTTCAGAAATGTTTCATCCCTGTCAAGATACAAATAAATTGAGTTTTTAGAGACTATACAGAGGGAATTTTGTGAAGAGTGTTCACATGAAGGTGCAGGTCTATTTAAAAGAAGGTAGGTGCCTGAAGTCCACTAGATGGAGTCAGGAGAGTACTTTGAAACCTTCAGCAGGAGACAAGCCACAGCCAGTGTTTGCATCTGGATTGATTTCTATAAGAAACTAGCACACCAGGCTGTCTGCTGGTGGACAAGTGAAAGAAGAAATAACTGTTTGGGGACTGTGCTGCACCCCAGACTTATCATAGCAAGGGAAGAACTTAACTTGAAATCAGACTCAGAGTTTAGGGGAAGGAGAGTTGCTTCTGAGTTTGTCCCCCTTCACTTTAGATCCATTTTTCTTGTGACATATCACACAAATATACAAAATACACACATGTATGCCTTGGTAAATAATTGTCAATTGTCCATGTTTCCAAAAGCAGCCTCCTGTGCTCAGCTTCCCAACATAAGCATAGAAAAGTAACCACTATTGAGCGTGACTTTCTTGGGAATTGTTCTTTTTACTAAGCATGTATCATTAAAAGCCATGTTTTAGTCATGCCTATTTTTGAACTTTATGCAAGGAACTCATAGTGTGTGTGTACTGTGTCTGTCTCTTTGCCTTGCATGCCTGTGTGTGACATTCATCCATGCTGCTCCATTTAGCTGTAGTTAGTTCACCTTCATATTCATGTAATATTTTATTATATAATTGTGCCACAGTTAATTTGTTCAGAACATTGTTGCTAATGGACAGCCGGATTGGTTCTTTGAGGGTTATTTGAAGTAATGCTGAATTGAACATTCTGGGGCATTTTTCCTAGACACATGTACATCAGTCCTCTAGAAGCAGAATCAGTGTACGTGTTTCCAGCTTTAGGACTTATGCCAAACTATTTCCCAAAGTGATTGTACCCGTCTGAGAACCTCATGCTGACTTAAGCAGTGTAGGAGAGTTTGTTCCTATTGTTCCACATCCTCATTCATATGTGGTATTGTCACTCTTTGCATTTAGCAATTCTGCAGATGTGTTTATTATCATGTGTTTTTTGCATGTTCTTGATTTTATGCATATTGACTATTTGAATAGCTGACTTGAAGGGCCTCTATGTCATTTTCCTACTATTATGTGTGCTTTTAAAATGCATTTATAGGTATTCTTAACATAAGCCAGGTTTGAGTTCTTTTTTGGTTCTAAAAATCACTTTATCTTCTATTCTGTAGCATACTTTCTTATTCTCTTAATGATGTCTTTTAACAACAATCTTAATTTATAGTCTAAATTATCAGGATGCTGGGTGTATTTTATGTCCTGCTTACACATACTTATGCATTTACACACACACACACACACACACACACACACACACACGAATTTAAGATTGTTTATCTTCCTGGTTGCTTGAACTTGTTGACATTGGACATGGCTCAGCTATTTGTTATCTAAAAGTGGTAGGAACAATTGTGGGCCTGCTGGATTTTATTCAAAGCTGTCTACTAGGAGGACTGGAATGGTACAGCAGAAGATAGTATTACCTTGTCATCATACTCCATGAGTCCACGGGTTCATTTTGGGAAAACTCCTGCATTAAATCTTATGGAAGTTCTGAATGTAACCTCCTGTGGTAGTGTACAACTAGTAGATAAAACTGTGCTCCTGGAAAAGTGCCTCGCGATTACACACTGATAAGGAGGGGTTTGCTGTGTTTTATAGGGATATACTAATACTGGAACGATATTTGGAAATCCACCAGGGGCCAAGAGCATTCTAGAGATCATTCACATGGTCTATAATCTCTTTCTGCATCACTGTGTCTTTTGGTTGGCCATCACTGTGTCTTTTGGTCGGCTTTCTTCATACACAGCAGTTTCTGTTTATTGTAATTTCCACCGCTCCAGTGATTGGACTCTCCTGTGTTGACTTCCTGTGACCTGACACTACACCTTGTGTCATTTTCTCAGCTTTTGTAGCTGTGCTGGTGATTTAAGACTCTGTTATCCTCAGATGAAATTCACCAAAACCAACGGCTGAGACCATTCATCTTTTCAGGCCTGACCACCTCCACATCATCTGTCACTAGCCAGTCCATAGATTTTCTATCTTTGGTCAAGGACCAACCCCCTAGACACTGTATATAAATAAAGTCATGATAAGCTGAGCATCAGTGCCTACAGGCAAGGCCATTTCCTGCAAAAGGGGTATGAGTAGAGAGATCTCTATTTGCTATCCACATGACAGTATTAAAACTTAGACAGGCATATCATTTTTAAAAGTTTAAGTGCCCACCAAATCTCAATCCAAGAAATTGCTTTTAAGAAGATTAATACATTATGAATTTTATTAACTATATTTATTGAATACTTCATATTTTCAGTCCATGTCTGCTCTATGAATCAGGACAACTCATGAAGTTTTACTTCATAAGTGTAGAATAGCACTTAACTGGAAATTCTGGCTACTGACAAGAAGAATGTATTTTATTCACATTGTTGCCTTCTGTGTGCCAGCTGCCTTCATGTATTATTTAATTATTAGTAGTGACCTTGGGATTAAGGATTATTTTCTCAATTTTACAGGAGGCACTGAAGCACAGAGCACGAGTATCTTAACACCACACAGTCCACACAGTTAAATACGTTGCCCACTTAGAATTTAAGCCCATAATTGGTGGGGGAAAAATTTAATTTCTGGCTCTAGAAACAGGCTGTCCAAATTTGACTTCCTTACCTGTATGACTGGGCAAGCTGTCTGATCTTCTGTGCCTTAGTTACCTCAGCTGTAAAGTGAGGTAGTGGGACAGTGGTGGTGCTGAGACAAATGGGACTATGGGAGCAGACTCCGGTGGAGTCTGGGACACAAATGTTTCACAGGGGCTGCCTTTGGGAGCTACACCAGTGAAGACAGGAAGGAAGCAGACAAGTCATCAGCAAAGCAGGTTCCCATGGTTACGGTTAACCCTCTCAGGAGTCCAGAGGTCAAAGTGCCCACCAGTGTTCTTCATAGACCAAAATAACCAGGCCTGCATAACTACTGAGTTTTTTTAATGTAGTTCACTTTTTAAAGACTTAAATTAGCAAGAGTTCTTAGCCAAACTAGGTTTGCTTTTAACTTATGGAAAATATCAAAAATACTTAAGAGAAAATGAACACTGACATGCCTATCATATAAGCACCTCCTTTACATATTTTTAGGTGAGGGGTAAGCTGGAATATTTTGAAACAAATCTTAGAAATGATGTTATTTCATCCATAAAGACTGTGGAATGTATTTCCACCACATGAGAGCTTCAAAAAAGTATTCCTACATAACTCAATGTTGTTATTACACATAACAGAATTAATGGTAGCTCTTTAATACCACCAAATTCCAGTTCATGCTGTGGTTCCCATTTATCTCAAAGGTTTGTTTTTGGGGGTTTTGTTAAGTTAGAATCTAAACAAAGTCCACTTCAGGTCATTTAGTCATATTTTTGTCTCTGTATTCTATAGCATTGTTTATGACAATTATTTGCTAGGAAACAGGAACATTTGTGCTGGAGGATGGAGACCCCACATTCTGAATTTGAGCAGTTTCTTACATGTGTATCATGCCATTTAAAGTTAATATATTCTTCAAACTCCCGTATTTCTTATAAGCCAGGAGTTAGAGTTAAGCTTAGTTGAATTCTGGTTCAGCTTTAAGCAAGACAGACAGGTGTGGTGCCATGCACAGAACCAGATTTTAACAGATAAAGAACATTTGATAGTCATACCAGTTATTTCTCAAGTTTTGTTTAGTAATTGTCTTAATACTAGGTTGTCATTAGATGTCTATAAAACTTTTAGTTCACATAATTTTACATTAATAAACAAAGGTGTATACATTACATGTCAGTTCTAGAAATCAAGGAGGCTATATTTTCCAATGACACCTAAAAAAATAATGATGATAATGATATAGCAAAACATAATTTTTTTCATGATTTCACAAAGCTTTGACTTGTTAACTATTTAGATATATTCAAGTTCTCTGAATTAGTTATGATTTCATCTGCTCTTTACATAGGTCCTTTTTGTTTTTTTCTATAAATTTTGAATATGAACCTGGAAGTTTACCCCTTTCAGCTATTTACAGTATTTTAAAAATTAAAAGAATGAGTAAATAATATATTGACAAGCTAGGAGGCATAACAGTCTCCTGGAAACTATTCTTTCCAGTTGTATATTTCTGAGACAGATGAAAAAGAAGCAGGGTGTGATTATAAACATATTTCAGGCACAGACACATATTCTGGAAAAGTTTAAATCATAATAAAGCTATTTATCCTTTTAGAAATCTGCCTAGAGTGAGTTTTTCTTTGGGGAGCTCAAGTAATAGGCTTATTTTTAAATTTCTACTGCAGCTTGTAAAACCCAAGGATCCAAAAAGCAAGAGTTCTTTGCTTTTCTCTAATTCATTTCAAATTAGTCCTTGAATGCATTTATATCAAGACACTGGAAAAATATTCCATCTCCAGAGTGATTCCATCACTTCTAGCAAAATATCTCCTGGTAGTTGGTAGACTTTCAGCCAAATTTAAGAGTCTTTTTCATGATTGCTATGCCTACATAACATGCATAGAGCAAAGACAGTACTTAGTGGGGAGTTACATTGGTAGGTTAGCTAATACTATCTGTAACAAAAGAGTGGGTGCTTTAAACTCTGTACTGGATACCCACAGAGCTCGTGAGTAGACAATGGAGCTTCTGACTAACTATGACTGAAACCAATGAAGGCATTTATAATTGAGTTTTTCAATACAATTGAACTTTTTAGCACAGCCATTGCTTTGCCTTAGGTCCCCCTTCCAAATACTTTGTCTAGATTGGCATCTGATTGGCTGGCTTTCAATCAAAGTCCTAATTGCAACGGAGAAAATGTCACTTTGAGATTTCCAGTGTCAGGGGAGCACCAGGAAGAGTGAGGTAGAGGTTGAGCACCAGTCTACCATGCCCTCTGGGGGCAGGAGAGGCCGTCTCTTCTTGAGCTGGTCTGATGGTAGTAGTCTATGCTCATATGATGTCTAACAAAGATGGCATACAAGGTTTTATCAGACAGCTTTTAGCTTTATGTTAGCTCCTTTGTACAGAGAATCTTTTGAAAAACAGTGCATCCCCCTGTTTGTTCTCCAGAGGTATATGAATTGTGTCCCCCAAAGTTGATATGTTGAAGTCCCATTGTTTGTTTCTTAATTTTAAGCCACTTATTCTATGTGCCTTGTTATGCCTAATAGATAACTGAGTCAGTCTCATATTTTTTCGTGCCTATTCATAATTCTGATGTTCCTAAAGTCTCTCCTAAATCTCTTCTCAGCCCCATTCATGAACTGAAACTTGGGGGCTGGAGAGATGGCTCAATGGTTAAAAGCAGTGGCTGCTCTTGCAGAGGACCTAAATTCGGTTCCCAACATCCACATGGCAGCTAACAACTGTCCATAACTCCAGTTTCAGGGAATTCAACACCTTCTGCAGGCACTGCACTTACAGACATGCAGGAAAAACACTCATACACATAAAAAATTATTAATAATAATAAAATATTTTTTAAAAAGAACTAAAATCAGTTTTGGAAAGAAAAATCAATTGTTCTGGCTTGCACATTATTCTTAGAAGTTTGAAAATTTTTGTTTCAAGCCATGACATGGTTTTGTTGTATAAGGATAAGAAGTGACACTATGTTCATTTCATATGGTTACCAAATATTACTTTTTTACAGAAGTCAAAACCCAGTAAACAGGTATTTCAAACAGGCACTGTGGGAGGCAATGAAAATATAAACAGGTTAAGACAGAGACAGTCCTGCCCTAGAGTTAAAATCTCACTTATTCTTAAGGGCTACCTGTAAACGCATTCACTTCCCTCATTAATTTAATTTTTGGCAAGTATTTTCAGTAATTTTAAAAGAGCTGAGAATAAATGAGCCCTAGTTCTTCCCTTCCCAGAAGCCAGAATCAATTTAGGGAAGTAGAACATGGACACTAAAGCATCAGACCACACTTACCTTATGCCATTGTTTATTATAACAAATAAATGCTAACTAGTACAGAATTTGGAGAGATGAAAGAAAAAGAGTCACTCTGACTGCCTGGCAGGCTGGTAGGCTGACTGGCAGAGAATTCATAGGAGATAGGAGAAGCCACTGCTTAGAGCAGACAGGAGAGGGAGGCTCTGGGAGCCAGAGGTGTACATCAGTACATTTGGAAGACAACAGTAGCTGCGTGTACAGCTGTCATAATTGATTTATATAGCAGTTAGAATATTCCTTGAGAAGGGTACACACTACACCAGACGGCTCGTTTGTGTCTTCTTTTTCTTCAGCTGTTCTGTATATTTTAGTGTTATTTTGTATTCTTATTCTAATACTTTATATTTCTCTTTTCAATTGTACCATTATTACATCTTTAAATTTCCCTAATTTCTATCCTTTCAGGAAAACAAAGTTAAACCACCCAATCTGACTACTAAAAAAATTTTCAGAGCTTCTTTGACTCAAGCCACTGTGGTGAAACCCACCTGGGCTCTACATCTCCCGGGTACAGTAGCAGCAGACCACAAGGTGGAACCTTCTGCCAGCCGGCCACAGTCAGACTTATTTTCAGTTCCTCACCACCAGCCAGAGTCTTTTCAAGATAGAAAGCCCCCCAGACCTCCAAAGACACCACAGCTACTTTTGGAGGAGTCAAAGCTCAACAAAGAAAATACACAAATTCAATGTAAAAATCTTTGTTCACAAAGCAATAAAGCCCCTACCTTCATACCAGTATTCAGAAGTAAATCAGTACAAATGAGCAAAAGTACCTCAGCACTTGGCAACCTGAAAAGAAAACAGCATGCTGTTACAGAACCTAAATCATTTTCACTTAAAACTAGTGTAATCCAGGAAGGCAAACTGAGTTTAGGTCCAGATAATAGAAAAAAAACAAATAGTAACTTTCAAGTACATTATAGAAATTTAAATCAAAAGTGCCCTAGACCACTTCAAGAAAAAAGTACTGAGTCCTGTGATTATAAGACAAAGCACCCTGCTTCTAATACAAACTTGGCTGTGAGCCTCATTGAAAGTAAACCATTCTCTACTAGTGCAGTGGTGCAGATGTCAGGTAACAGCTTAGGTATGACAAACAGCACTGTTGACCTCCAAATGAAAGGAAAAGACAATTTAGCAAGCAGGTGTATAACAGAAATTTTGGGGAAAAGCCACGAGTCACTAAAACTCAAAAGACAGCCACACATTTTTGAAACAGACGTAGAAACTGAAGATCCCCAAGTGCAACAGCAACAATCAGCAAATCTAATTAAAGAAGTTGATGTGGCTGAACACAGGCTGTTAGTGAGCAGAACAGTCCACAATTGCAGACAAAAATTATATCGGGAGTCTTCAAAATTTTCTACAAAGCATCGTTCCAATACTATTCATCAAAGGCAATCTACTTCTTCTAAGAACCAGGTAATTTTTTTTTTCTTTTAATCTGAAAAACTTCATGATAGGCTAGGCCTTTAAAACCCTTAAATAAGAATGTAAATAACTTGCCCCAAATCATGTAGAAGCACAGTAATTAAGAAGGCTCTCTGCTCGGCCCTAAATTGAATATCTAAATCACTCCAAGGCTGGGGGAGCATTGCAAAATAGGGAAAAGAAAGAATATAAGAGCCAGAGGAAGAAGATGCTGCAAAACAGTGTCTTCTGGAATGACATGGCCATTGCACCCATGAATTCACAGCAGCTGTGGCGACCTGCCCAAGGTTGGGCCCATTACCTTTCCACATGGAGAGGGGAGGGACTTAAGAAGCCCCACCCCTCCCTGAGAGACTATGCACAGTTAATGGCTGCTGGCAAAGTGGGTGTTATTTTATTCAGTGGTGTAGCCACTGATAGGTTGCCCATGCTCCAGCAAATAACTTCCCACTCATGCTCATGAAAGCAACCATAATTAAACTCATGGTCACAAATTAGGACAGCAAAATAGGAGCAGGCCTTGGGAAGAATGGTTTCAGTGGAAGAGGAAGGAGAATGCAAGAGGGCAATGGGGGGTGGAGATGACAGAAAGTCATTATATACATGCATGGAATACCAAAAATAAAAAAGAAGCCAATTCTTTTATGAAGCAAAATTGCAAATAATATAGTTTGTAACAAAATGCTGTTCTTCAATCTGCTATAGGCACCTGACTTGGATACAGCAAAACCTAAGAATTCTCTCATCATTCCTAAGGCCTACAGTATGATGTGAAAAGAGAGAATGTCCACCAGGTAACTGATACCTTTTTGTTTTCCTTGCACTAGTTGAATTGGGATTGCAACACCTAGGGATCCCCTCTGAAGAAAGCTGTTAATTCCCTGAAATCTTAAAACAGCCAGGAAGTAGGAACAGCACATCCTTTGAATAAGCAACTGGTTTACATTGTATAGACCCCAAAGAAGAATGCCATTGAGAAAGGCCCCCTCAGGGCCCCTTCCCTTTTGTTCTGGGGTCTCTCAGAATAGAAAACCACTGCAGTAGCAGCTGCTGCTTGAACATTCAAAAGTATAACCCCACTAGAATATCTTCCGGCTGGGGCATGACCCAAATAAGAGACTTTAAGTAAGACTCCAAGGTTAATTGTTAAGTTAGAATTTACTTCCAGAGTGCTGCAGAACCAGCTACCCTTAACCTTGAGCCTGAATTGATCATTCTGGGCCCCTGCACTGAGTTCATAAAATCATACATCTGGAGATTGCATTCTATTCCTTGTTGCCATCTGTTCTGTTCCAAGAACAAACACATAACTAAAATATCCACAAATATTTTTGCATAGAGCTGTTGGAATGCTTTCAAATTCTTTAAGAACCAACTACCAAATGCTGTTTCTTCCTATAGCTAATAGAATTTTCAACCTGATTTGAATTAACTACATAGATACCTAAGTCTATTCCTATATATGTTATCATGTTGTATTTTATGTAGTTTTAAACATTTTAACTTTAATGCACTCATATGGTTCAGGATAATAATTTATGTGCTTTAGAAATTGTTTGCATTTTGAGATAAATCTGTTCTAGATTTCATAATATCTCAGAAATACATCACCGTCTCACTTTGAATACTTAAGCTTTAACATAATTCTAACGTGCAATCATTCTATTAGAAAGAATGACAAGAGTGCCAGGCATGCTGGTGCATGGCTTTAATGGCAGGCAGATCTCTGTGAGTTCAAGGCCAGCCTGGTCTACATAGTGATTTTGAGATAAATCTGTTCTAGATTTCATAATATCTCAGAAATACATCACCGTCTCACTTTGAATACTTAAGCTTTAACATAATTCTAACGTGCAATCATTCTATTAGAAAGAATGACAAGAGTGCCAGGCATGCTGGTGCATGGCTTTAATGGCAGGCAGATCTCTGTGAGTTCAAGGCCAGCCTGGTCTACATAGTGAGTTCCAGGCCAGCTGGGGCTAGAGGGAGACCCTGTCTCAAAAAGACCAAAAAAAAAAATGAGAAAAATTATAGTTCATCATTATGGAAAATACTTTCCCCCAATTATAAAATTAATAAATATTTCTGTGAAAAGTTTGAGTAATAGAGTTCAATTTTTAAAAAAAGGAAAAAACTGTCTACAATTGCTTTTTGCAGGGATGACCACTCAGAACACTGATGAATGTTCCTTAAGACATGTCCCATGGCCTGTGGGCAAGTACAAGGCTCTGTGTGCTGCCATGGGGCCTCTTTTGTCACTCAACTATGTTCTTTTCCATTTTTGCTTAGTGTTTCATTGGATGTAGATGAACCACGTTAGCTCCTATTGATTGACACTTAAGTTCCTCTCAACTTTTCAGAAGTATTAGTCAGGTAAATAATCCTATACAGAACATTGTAAGTTATCCAGTTTTCTTATGCAGTACTTTTAATAGTTGATTTTATCTTTATTTTGCCCTTGTTACTTTTATCACTGAAATTTTTTTAAAGTCATTACTTTTGTCAAAGTTTTCAAGCCACACAAATATAATGACATGAAAATATAGACAGTTGCGTGAAGAAACTCTAACTGCCTGTTCCCAAATCTACGGGTTCTTCATATTTTGACAGTTTCCTTTGTTCCTCCCAGATACTTCTTTTGCACTAATATTTTAAAGCAAATTCAAGACATCGAATAGACGTTACATATATAGCTCTAACGTAAGTTATACTATATTTTTAAAGAAAAGAATGTATGCATGCATTTATATCTTGCATTTTGAGAGTGTCTGTTGTGGCTCCAAATAAACTATACTTGAAGATATACTAGGAAAAATGTTCTAGTTCTTACTTATTGTGTTTCTTTTTGTAATTATTTATTTAATAACCATATAATTAGAAGAAGCATTTCATTACAACAGCATTGGCATATTCAATAACAATTTTCAGAACTAAGATGCATCTCTTTCAAAATTGGCTATAATTTTTAGTTGAATTAATACATTTATACAATATTGTACTATGTCTAAAACCTATAAGACATAAAATTAAATGAGGTTTTAAACTTTAAAAAAGAT
>NW_008353490.1:4471164-4472055 GCF_000622305.1 Nannospalax galili
AATCAGTTGTCAATATTCCTTTGGATAAGACTGGGGTCTGCTGTGCAATTTCTCAGCTCTATGCTGGGGTACTATCTGGGAATCCCTTTGGCCACCCTGGTCCAAAACTCAAAAGAAGGTATCGCTTGTCTGGCATTGCTGCTTGTTATGTAGCCTTTAGCTATACATATGGACTCTTATGAAGTTATGTTGGCCCATTTAATCTTTGGTTATACTTTCCTTTTGGATGTTTAACCCCATACAGTTGGTCCAGATAAACCGATTTGTTTTTACTCTTAAGGTCTTTTGAGGATCTGTTCCTCAGGGGTCACTTGGCTTGGGGGGAGCCCCTGGCTCCTTTCTTTTACCAGTTCCACCTATCATCTATGTGAAGACAAGTTAAGAAGTCCTGCTTGACCTGGGCTTCGTTTGGAAGCAAGGAGGCAGTGGTTCCTCTGTGTTGACCCTCCTCTTTGCAGACTGGACACTGGTTTAAGTCCATCTTCTGGGGTCTCCATGGCCTCCCTGAACAAGAGGACAGGTGACTCACCAAAGTTACAGGACATTTCAAGAGATGCGCCATAGCCTCTGGAACTTGTTTGACCTTGGAGGGTCAGGAACAAAAATTTGTTCCTTTAAGTCCCTCTGACCAGATTAATATAAGCCTTAGAGTCTGGCTATTAAACATCCAACAAGGTTAGTTACACCAGTCTGGTACTTTTAATTACTATGTGCTGTGTAGACAGAGCTTGGGCAACATCTTTAAATAAAACTTGACTAGGCTTCCTTAGACTAGTTGACTAAGATACGACCTTGGAAAATTTAAGATTATCTACACATTATCCTTGTCTCATCCTTGTTATATTGTAACAACCCTACACAGACCTTCATCACCTGCCTAGCGCTCTCATT
>NW_008353490.1:4472147-4475047 GCF_000622305.1 Nannospalax galili
TTACCTGCAAATTTCATGATTTCATCTTTCTTTACTGCTGAGTAAAACTCCATCGTATAAATGAACCACATTTTCATTATCCACTCACCAATTGAGGGACACTTACTTTGCTTCCATCTCTTAGCTATTGTGAAAAGAGCAGCAACAAACATGGATGTACATGTGTCTCTGCAGTAGGATGAGTTCTTTGGGTATAGGCCAAGGAATGGTACAACTGGGTCAAATTGTAGGTTCGTTTGTAGTTTTTGTTTTTGTTTTTGTTTTTGTCTTTTTTTTTCAGACAGGGTCTCCTTGTAGCCCGAGCTGTCCTGGAACTCACTATGTAGACCAGGCTGGCCTTGAACTCACAGAGATCCACTTGCCTCTGCATTGAACCAGTTTGCAGCCCCACCAGCAGTGGATGAGTGTTCCCCTTTCCCCACATCCTCTCCAATATTTGGTATCATTTGTTCTCTTGGTCTTAGCCAGTCTGCCTGGGGTAAGATGAAATCTTAAAGTGGTTTTAATTTGCATTTCCCTAATTATTAATGATGTTGAACATCTTTTAAGATGTTTCATAGGCATCTTTACTTCTTCTTTTGAGAACTCTCTGTTCAGGTCTTTAGCCCATCTTTCAATTGGGTTGCTTCTTGTCTTGGTTCTCTGTTTTATGAGTCTGTTATAAATTCTGGTTATTAAACCTCTGTCAGATGTGTCTCTGGTGATGATATTCTCCCATTCTGTGGGTTTTCTGTTTGCTTCCTTGGTTGTCTCCTTTGATGTACAGAAGCTTTTTAGTTTAATGAGGTCCCATTTGTTAATTCTTTCCCTTGTTTCCTGAGCAATTGCTGTCCGATTTAGAAAATCCTTTCCTATGCCTATATCTTGTAGGTTTTTCCCAATGTTTTCTTCTAATAGTTTCAGAGTTTCAGGTTTTACATTGAGGTCTTTGAGCCATTTGGAATGGACTTTTGTGCACGGTGAAAGATAAGGGTTTAGTTTCATTCTTCTACAAGTGGAGATCCAGTTTTGCCAGCACCATTTGCTAAACATGCTGTCTTTCCTCCAGTTGATGTTCTTGGCCCCTTTGTCAAATATCAGGTGGCAATTTGCATTTGCTCATATTTGGGTCTTCAATTTTGTTCCATTGGTCTATGGGTCTATTTTTGTGTCAGTACCATGTTGTTTTTATGACTATAGCTCTGTAATACGGCTTGAAATTTGGTATAGTAATCCCCCCGGAATTGCTCTTAGTGCTCAGGGTTGGTTTGGCTATCCGAGGTCTTTTGTGCTTCCATATGAATCTTAGTTTTTTCCAAGTCCATGAAAAATGTCATGGGGATTTTGATTGGCATTGCGTTGAATCTGCATATGAATTTTGGTAGGATGGTCATTTTCACAATATTAATCCTTCCAATCCATGAGCATGGGAGGCCCTTCCATCTTCTGATGTCTTCCTCAATTTCTTTCTTTAGTAGCATATAAGTTTTTAAAGAGTCCCATATAATGGTCTGTATCTTTTTGGTGTCCGTTGTGATGTTTCCTCTTTCATCTCTGATTTTGTTGATTTGGATTTGCTCTTTCTTTCTTTTGGTTAACTGGCCTAAGGTTCTGTCTACCTTGTTTAGCTTTTCAAAGAACCAGCTCTTAGATTCATTAATTCTTTGTATTGTTTTCTTTGTTTCTATTTCATTAATTTCTCCTCTGATCTTTGTCATTTCTTCTCTTCTGCTGGATTTGGGTTTCATTTGTTCTTGCCTTTCCAGTGCCTTGAGTTGCAGTGTTAGGTCATTTATTTGGGCTCTTTCTAATTTTTTAAAGTCAGCACTTAGAGCTATAAACTTCCCTATTAGGACTACTTTTAAAGTGTCCCAAAGGTTGTGTTGTGTCGCGTTGTCCTTTTCATTGAATTCCAGGAATTCTTTTATTTCTTTCTTAATTTCTCCTTTCACCTACTCATTGTTTAGGAGTGTGTTGTTCAATCGCCACGAGTTCTGTAGTGCCCAGGGCTTTGTCCAGTGTTGATTTTGAGCTTTATTGCATTGTGGGTTTTTTTGTACTTGTTGAGGTTTGTTTTGTGGCCCAGTATGTGGTCAATTTTTGAAAAAGTTCCAATTTATGGTTGATTTTGGAGAAGGTTCCATGGAGTGCTGAGTAGAAAGTATGTCCTTTGGTGCTTGGGTAGAATATTTGGTAGATGTCTAAGTCCATTTGATATACGGTATTAATTCTGATGTCTGTTAACTCTCTGCCCTGTTGACCTATCTAATGGAGACAGTGGGCTATTGAAGTCACCTACTATTAATGAGTTGGGGTTAATCTGGGTCTTAAAGTCCTGTAGTATTGTTTCTATGAAGTTGAGTGCATGAGAGTTTGGTGAATATATGTTCATGATTGTAATATCTTCTTGATTTATTGTTCCTTTGATCAGAAAAGTCTCTTCTAACTAGTTTTACTTTAAAGTCTATTTTGTCAGATATTAGAACAGCTACGCCTGCGTTTTTCTTAGTGCCATTTGCTTGGTATATTTTTTCCATCTCCTTTCGCTTTGAGATAGTGTCTGTCCTTGAAAGTGAGATGAGTTTCTTGCAGACAACAAAAAGATGGGTTTTGTTTCTTAATCCATTCATATAGTCTATCTCTTTTAACTGGGGAGTTCAGTCTGTTAATGTTTAAAGTTATTAATGAAAGATGAGTATTGAGTTCTGTCATTTTTTTTTGTTGTTGTTTACATTCTTGCTGTAGCTGTACTTTTACACTGTTATACCCTCGTTGGAATTCTTTCTGCAACCCCTTGGGTATGGTCATTCCTTTCTTCAGCTCTTTGTATTGCTCCCAGAACTCTCTGAAGGGCTGGTTTTGTGGACAAGAATTCCTTCAGCCTATTTATGTCATGGAAGATTTTTCTTTCCCCTTCAACT
>NW_008353490.1:4475974-4484328 GCF_000622305.1 Nannospalax galili
GATTTTGACATGTGAATTTCTCTTCTAGTTTCTGATTCTTGTGTGAGACTCAAGCCTTTAAGTTTAGGTCTGCTTCTTTTTGTGAACTTTATGTGTCTTTGTGGTTTACTTTTGGGGCATGAAAAACTAGTTCATCTAAGCTTCGGGTTCTCTCTTTTGATTTTATATTGGAGTGGCCGGATTGCTTTTGTCTTCAGGAGTTCCCACAGAGGCCCAATTCAGGTGAGGGTCAGATGTTTTTAGGCTTTCTCCTAAGGTCTGGATCCCTCCAGGAATGATTTTGGCCTCAGGAATTTGGGGGTTGGACTGGCCTGGGAGCCTGGCTCAGGAAAGATGCTGGTCTATGGCAGCTGGTGGCCATGCCACCAAGAGATGCAAAGGCAGATGGGGTGGGAAGAGGCCCCAAGGACTCCTGGGGACTGCACTGAGGAGCTGGGTTGGTCTGGATGCAAAGGATCAAGAAGAGGAAAGGTCAGCCCCAGGGTCCCAGAAAGAGGCTGGTGGGTGGTACAGGCTCAGGGAAGCAGAGGGAGTTGAGGGTGGGGCCAGGCCCAGAAGCAGTGCTCCTGGGGCCCAGAGAAGGCATTCCATAGGTCTGGATGAAAAGGATCAGGGAGCAGTATTGGTTCCTCAGTTGTCTGGGGCCCCAAGACAAGGAATGGAGCAGGGCCCAAACTCAGAGGACCACGGCAGAGATGGGAGGGTGAATGGGGCTGGGGGAACTTACTGTGTTTCTTAATGATCTATGACAAATCATTTCAGTGTTTATTTAGGAGTCTGATGATCTTCCATGTCTCCACTAAATTTAACTTTTGTTCTTATATGTAACTATCAGGAAGCCCTGAACACGTGAGTCCCAGTTTACAGCAGAACTAGAGCCTTTATTACAGTGGAGATTTATTTCTGTATCTAGCAGTACTTAATCCTGCTATGTGCTAGGCACTGGGTCATTCTCTGTGTTTGCTATTGAAATGGATGAGCTGGCCACAGCCTGGGCCCTGAAAGCTTAGCCCAATCTCTAGCAAACCCATTTGAGTTTGTGGCCCTAGCTTAGGGCTATGTATGTGTTGAAGCAAATATCCAGGAGAAGCTTCTAGTCCATCTAGCAAGCAACTAGCATTTAAAGGAACAAAAAAGAAAGAAACACAAATAGGGCTTCTTATCTAATAAGTATCCTCTCTTTCAAACACTTTTTACTTTAATAGATTTTATATAATTGTAACATATTTAAATGAAGTCAAAACTCCTCATTGAATATTCTACTAAAATAATCTTTTATTAAATAAAAACAGTAGAGAACCAAGTTTAAGTTGAACTGTGAGTGTTTAAATGTGGTTCGCTCTTTCTACCAATTCATCAAAACACTGCAGTTAAGCAAAAGTAAACATAAACTCTCCATCTGTGAGTGTAACTCTCATTCCTGATGTTATGCCTAGTATTTAATTTGCCACCTACCTTTACTGAAAGCATTTCTGCTTTCCAGAATGATCTCTGGAAATTTCCCAATTTCTCATTTTCATAGGAACATGCATTTAATTTAAAGCCCATTTTAATTACACCTTCCTCTTGAAGTTGGTATTATGGGTGGTAGCTTAAAGACTTCAGTAAAGAGTAGGGCATCATTGTATTTGTGAGGCTGTAGAAACAGTGTTTGTTTTCTAGAGTACTGTTCTTAAATATGCATGTGTGTTCAGCACAGTCATCCACACATTTGAACATTCTTGAGCCAGCCTTTCTTGGCTGCTTCCTGGGGCTGCTCCATTATTATGTCTTAGACAGTGAAAATTTATATTATTAAATTAAGTAAAATAGTTAAAAGATAAATCTGAAGCTGACTCAGCAGTTAAGAGCACTGGCTGTTCTTGCAGAAGACCTGGCTTCAAATCCCAGCACCTACATGGTGGCTAACAACCATCCGTAACTGCAGTTCCAAGGGTTCTGATGCCCTCTTCTGTCCTCTGCAGATACCGCATGACCCAGGTGCACTTACACACATGCAGGCATAGTGTTCATACGCATAAAATAAAAAATAAAAATAAATAAAAATTTAAAAGGTAAGTCTACTGCTGAAGTAGTATGCAGCATCTCCCATTCTTCTTAATAATCCCCCCTTTTCCACTTTATTCCTTTGTACAACTTAGAATTTATGGCATAATGTTTCCCTCTTCTTTTTAGACAAGGTCTCAAGTAGCCCAAGTTGACCTTGAACTCACTGTGTAGTCTAAGATAACCTTGAACACCTCATCCTCCAACCTCTACTTCCAGTGTTCTGAGACTATAGCATGTCCAGGTTATGCAGTGCTAGGGATAAAGCCCAGGGCTTTGTACTTGGGAGGCAAGCACTCTGCCAATTGAGCCAAGTCCCAAGCTCTAGTGTTTCATTTTTAGATTAATGTTCACATACATGCAAAATCTGCTATGTTAATGAGTCTAGTTCTTCATATGAAGTCATTTTTATCTTACAATATTTATTCTAATAAAATGTGATATATATTTACTCTTGATTGGTTAGATACATTGTTGGTTTAGATTCTATGTTGAGAGAAAAGATTTACACCAAATTTCTATGCTCAAATTCACATGAGAAATCATTGAAGATCGTGGCTCATATTAAAGATTTCCATGTCAACAGTCAGTAGGCCTGATCTGAAGGATCACCTGCAAGTATTCACAGCTGCTGTTATACACAGATGATAGTACTCTACAACAGATGCCCTAGAAAGCCTGGGCAGATCTGTAGTTTACACACTGTGGGAAACACAGATCTAAGTGTTATATGAAGATTGGGGGGTGACCCACCGAATCTTCCCTGATAACTTGTTTGCTAATTCTCTCAGGGAGCAGCTGGCCCCCAATGCCAGGGCCAAGTGCCCCATTCCTTGCACCCTGTACTTTCCCTCTTAGAACTTTTCAGTTTTAGAAGTGCTCTTGTACTTGTCTCTGGGCTCTGCTGGGCCCCAGACCCTGTCTTGTGAGAACAGAGGCCAAGTGGCACTGCTCACTGTCCTTCTGAAGAAGACAGAGGCTATGCCAGGAAGGTGACTGGCCTCCCAGTGACATGCAGAATAAACACTTAGTGTGCCTTTCTGCTCAGCCACAGTGAGTCTTTGTTCTAAAACATGATGTAAAGAAGGGTGGAGAAGGCATGAAGGCATGTCTAAATGGTCATTTCAAGGGTGTCTGTAGTCTGTGTACACACAACTTCTTCCAATACATTGCTTCAAATTAGTACTTCTCAGTCTTTTCTCTCTTTCAACATTCCTGTATAAAGCTTGCTTCTTTTAGGAACATTTATTTCACCCAGTGGTAGGGTGGTACATAGAGCTTACATGCCTGAAAAGCCCCCCCTCCCTGCCAAATCTAGATGTATTGGAGGAAGTTTGCCCTCCCCTGCTCGTCTGCTCCCTTGAAAGTCTTAAATTTTTGGGGACAGTGCCCAGAAAACTTCCCAGTTTACAGCACTGACACTTAACTAAGAAACAAGTATAAACTCTCACAGTCACCAGCAGAAAGGCCAGACCCTTAGCTTTCATCAGGGGTTCCAAAATCTCTCACAAAGCACTGCCACCCTCGGGTTCTATGCGGTGAGTGGTAGGGAAGCCCTGGGTGCAGAAAAGCCCTCTGTGCTTACTAGGGACCAGTGACTTGCTATCTCAGAAGATCCCAGGGAAAGCACAGCAAGCTCATATAAATGGGAGTTAATGGTTATGACCTAGATTTTTATAGTATGTCTATAAAACAAAGGACTTCTATATATTCTAAAATTGAGCAAGCTGTGTATTCTCCAGAGCAATAATTCTGCCTGCCTCTTTCCTTCTAAGAACTAGTTTTAGTACTTTGTAAACCTAAGTAAGCTACACTAAATACAGGGCTATAGAAATGAAACAAAGGAAAGAATTTTTAAGCATATTTTTCTCTGACCAGATTTACCACATTTCATTACTTTGCCACTTACAGTTGCTTTGTGGTCCCTAAGGAAATAACTAGATGACACTGAGAAGGAAAGCAACACAAAGTAGGATATTTGATACCCCAGGTAGCAAACTCCCAATCAGGTCACACAATGATTAAATTTAGCTCTTGTTAACCTGATTTCAAGAGCAGTTCAATTCTGAGGGATGACGAGAAGCACAGTTCCACATTATCAGAAAATATTTTCATTAAAACATACGGCTTTGACTTTCTTTGCCTAACAGGAACATCCATATGCCACAGGCTGGGTCTACTTTCAAAGATCACCAAATGGCCTATTTGTTTTAGCAACTAGACAACAGTCTTATGTCACTAAGATTTCCCAGAATTCCTTGCTGCACCCCTCTCCACATATGCACACGTGGCGTGCTCGCCATCAGCTGCACTCTACCTGTGCTGCCAGGGAAGGGACAAGGACCACTTGATTCTAGGAATCCTGACATTCCTGACAGGAAGCCTCATCCTTAATGGAACTTTGCTAGAAAGGGGCCTCAAAAGTGTTAGAGAAACTGCAAGTCCAAAGGAAGGACTGTCAGACATTTGAAGTTGATTCTCTAAGAAAGCTGTGTAATTTCCTCTGGGTAAGGGATAGGAAATGGGGTGTATGGGGCAGGAAATGGATGGGAAAAGGGTGAAGGGAAGGATGTGAGCCAAGAATTGTGAAGGCAGATTTCCAAACCAAACTGGTTCACCGGTTTTTATTAAACAGGAATTCTGTTGAAATAGGGAGGTAGACCAGATGACCTCTCAATCTCTCTCCACAGCTGCCTGCTATGTACTATGTGGCAGAGATGTTAGAACAGAGAATGGCCTTCCTCCACAGGAGGCCAGTTCCCACATTTAACAGGGAGGAAACGGTGGTGATTATGAAAAGAGTAATATTCCTCCCAAGTCTCATTTTGTTCCCTTAAAAAAACAGCCCTTTATGTTGTGAAAATATCATGGACTCAAAAGGGTTTATGTGTATACAATTTAAAGAATAAGATTTATTGCAATTCAGAAAATGATAGGGAGAAATAAGAAACAAATATTTACAAATTAGGAATAATGGAATAATAACAGTGAACCATTCAGGCTATATATGAGACACCCCCACCAGAACTTTAGACATTTTCTCAGAATCTCTCAATATCATGCCTTCCAAGAAGTAGCCACTCTCTTGAGACCATGGGAAAAACAAGGTGTGTGTATAGCAGGTGAATAGTGGTGCCACTGATGGAGACAACATGTTATACTCCATGGGGTGAATAGAGGTGGGTATGACAGAGCCTGATGAATTTATTGTCATAGATATCATATCTGAGTTACTTGCAACTCATTAAAAAAGTAAGTAAGCAGTTGGGCTCACGGGACGCCTTCCTCACATCTTTCAGCGTTGTCATCTCACTCTGTTGCTCCTCCATGGAACTCAGCTGCCATGAGCTTATGACCCCTTCCAGTGTAGCCAGAAGTGGATATAGACACACATTTTGGGAGAAAAGTCATCCATGGGGCTAGTGAGATGGCTTAGCTTGTAATGTGCCAACTGAGCAAGCGTGATGACCTGAGTATGATCCCTGGAACTCACTGTGGGAAGAGAGAACCAACTTCCACAAGTTGTCCTCTGACCTCCACCCAGGCCCCATGGTACACATGCATACTCAAAGGGACACACACACACACACACACACACACACACACACACCACCCCCCCTAACATACATACACACACACAAAGACACACACACACACACACACACACACACACACACATACACTGACTAATCATTCATTTAAAAAAAGAAAAAAATCATTCATGGAAATGAATTGGGAAATTCCTGCCCAGAGGTCTCAGAATGTTAGAGTGTATGATCCAGCATCTGTCCATTTCCCTTTTAAGTACCACATTGAATGACGCACAGTTTCCTGAACACTGCACTGCCCCAGGCCAGTTGATGTCTTCCCTAGCCCTGCCTCACCTCTCCTCACCTCATTTTTCCTTATTTTCTGTTCTTGTTTTTCAGTAGTCTCCCTCTTGACTTTTTCAAAGAAGTAGTCTTGCCTGGTTCTCTCAAAGTCCAGGGATTTCTTCTTAGAATTGCCCATAAGGACCTATGCACCATCTCCACGAAATAAGCATAAAATAGTAATGTTGCAGTCCAAATCCAAATTTTGGAAAGAGAATTGTTCTAAAACTTAAAGAATCACAATCTGAAAAATGCAATTCAGAATGCAATAATTGCAACCTTTACACTATTATGAAAAGAAGGTATTTAGTTCCTGAAAACTGGGGTCTCAAGATAGTTCCTTTCCAAACAGGGTGATATTCTTGAAGAAAGAAATTGGTCTCAAGTTCAAATCCAGGCCTCTGTCCTTTAAAAGGCAAGATATTATAGGAAATTTAAAGTGCAACTTTTTCTCTATTCTTTCTTCATTGAGAATATATATGCATATATATATAAATAAATAAATCAGTCTTGGGTTCTAGTCTTACCCAGGGTCATCATTGTTCATTACTATTGGTTAATGAAAAAGAAAACCCACGTGTTGAGTTGGGAAGAGCTAGACAATGTGTAATCTGCTTAACTCTTTAAATAGCTAGAATCTAAAAATAACCTCCGAGTCCCAGAGGTGCCTATTCCTGTGTTATGCTATCCCCAGCCCCTCTGCCTTCTGCCCTTTTTCTAATTATAACAGCCTCTGAAAGGGATTATTTAAATCAGGTCTCACCATATTGGAATGCTAAGTCTAGAGATACTGTGATCATTTCTCTTGCCTCAGCTGACTTACAGTCATACTGTGAAGGTACCAGCGTTTTGAACAAAAAATCAAAGCAGTAGCTGATAGAAATATAGTGAAGAAATTCTGAAGTCTGTCTGGACATGACATAGCTGTTACACACATCAACTCACAGCAGCTGTGATTACCTGCAGAAGACCTGCACAAGATCAGCCCAGCCAAAATTCCAACATAGATGGGAGAAGGGCCCTGAAGCCCCACCGCTATAGAATGAGCTATTGGTATTTGATGGAAGAGTCACTCTCCTTTGGGCCATGCCCCTGATGGATTGCTCATGCCCCAGTGGATGGCCACACACCCATGCACATATGGGCAGCACTGATTGGACTCAGTGGGCTATTAATAACAATTTTTTAAAATATTTTACTTATTATTTTTATTTTATGTATATGAGTGTATTGTCCGTATGTATGTGAGTGTACCCATGTCGTGCAATGCCACAAAGGTCAGAAGAGGGCTTCATATTCCCCTGGAACTGAAGTTAAGGACGGTTCGTAGCCACCATGTTGGTGCTGGGAATCGAACCTGGGTCCTCTGCAAGAGTAGTCAGTGCTCTTAACTGCTGAGCCATCTCTCCAGCCCCTAATAACAATTTTAAAAGAGGACAAGAAGTTGGGAGGGAGGGGGATGCTAGCAGAAGTTGGAGGGAGGTGGTGGTGGGGAGATATGATTAATATACATTGTAAAATGTGTGAAAATTCAAAGAATAAAAAATATTTCTAAAAAAAGAGAGATCTTGAAGTCTGTAGCTTAAATTCCTATAAATACTTAAAATCATACATTTGAAGCAATCTTTTAATATTTTAAAAGAAACACAGTAGCTTTTTCTCTTAGAATGTCATACTTTGCAAGAGGAAGCTGGATAAAGAGCTGTTAGATGGGTTCCAAAGTTATGTGGTAGCCTGCAACAATTTTAACTTAAAACAGCGTGGAAGTACTTTTTATTCTCTTTTGAAGGTTGTTTCTTCTTTGAGTACTTAAAACTATGATCTCTACCCACTTAGCTGGGAATTCATAGCCACATCTGTCCTACATCTGAAACTACTACATTTGCATCTCTGTCAACATCTTGGGAAGTTTATGGTAGTGATCGCTTCATGTTCTGTTTTTCCATTGAGCTCCAACTTCAGATCCCACAAGTCCTCATTTAACCTCAGCCTAATAAGAAGATATGTCACATTGCTCTTAATCTCGCCAGTGACTATCGAAAGCCCCATGTGCATGAGGTGGCAAGCCAGGGCAATGACAGCTCAGCTTCTCTCACATGAATACCTCTCACTCTCCATGATCTCTTGGACCAGCTCATGTGCAACCAGCCACCATAGTTGCTCTGGTCTAGCCAGAATCACACAAGTCTTTTATTTACACTTTATAAAATCAGGTCACTGGGCTGGAGAGATGGCTCAACAGTTAAGATCACTGGCTGCTCTTGCAGAAGACCCAGGTTTGGTTCCCAGCACCCACATGGTAGCTAACAACTGTCTGTAACTCCAGTTTCAGGGGATCTGATGCCCTCTTCAGATCTCTGTGGGCACTGCACAACACAGGTGCACTTATATACATGCAGGCAATACAGTCATACACATAAAAATTTTTAAATATAA
>NW_008353490.1:4484548-4513778 GCF_000622305.1 Nannospalax galili
CCATGTTGGTGCTGGGAATCGAACCTGGGTCCTCTGCAAGAGTAGTCAGTGCTCTTAACTGCTGAGCCATCTCTCCAGCCCCTAATAACAATTTTAAAAGAGGACAAGAAGTTGGGAGGGAGGGGGATGCTAGCAGAAGTTGGAGGGAGGTGGTGGTGGGGAGATATGATTAATATACATTGTAAAATGTGTGAAAATTCAAAGAATAAAAAATATTTCTAAAAAAAGAGAGATCTTGAAGTCTGTAGCTTAAATTCCTATAAATACTTAAAATCATACATTTGAAGCAATCTTTTAATATTTTAAAAGAAACACAGTAGCTTTTTCTCTTAGAATGTCATACTTTGCAAGAGGAAGCTGGATAAAGAGCTGTTAGATGGGTTCCAAAGTTATGTGGTAGCCTGCAACAATTTTAACTTAAAACAGCGTGGAAGTACTTTTTATTCTCTTTTGAAGGTTGTTTCTTCTTTGAGTACTTAAAACTATGATCTCTACCCACTTAGCTGGGAATTCATAGCCACATCTGTCCTACATCTGAAACTACTACATTTGCATCTCTGTCAACATCTTGGGAAGTTTATGGTAGTGATCGCTTCATGTTCTGTTTTTCCATTGAGCTCCAACTTCAGATCCCACAAGTCCTCATTTAACCTCAGCCTAATAAGAAGATATGTCACATTGCTCTTAATCTCGCCAGTGACTATCGAAAGCCCCATGTGCATGAGGTGGCAAGCCAGGGCAATGACAGCTCAGCTTCTCTCACATGAATACCTCTCACTCTCCATGATCTCTTGGACCAGCTCATGTGCAACCAGCCACCATAGTTGCTCTGGTCTAGCCAGAATCACACAAGTCTTTTATTTACACTTTATAAAATCAGGTCACTGGGCTGGAGAGATGGCTCAACAGTTAAGATCACTGGCTGCTCTTGCAGAAGACCCAGGTTTGGTTCCCAGCACCCACATGGTAGCTAACAACTGTCTGTAACTCCAGTTTCAGGGGATCTGATGCCCTCTTCAGATCTCTGTGGGCACTGCACAACACAGGTGCACTTATATACATGCAGGCAATACAGTCATACACATAAAAATTTTTAAATATAACAAAATATTTTTAAAATAAATAAAAATAAAAGCAGTTCATTTAAAAATGCTGCTGTTCAGCATGAGTATGGTTCAGAGCTCTTCATTTTCATCAGCATTTGTGCCTTGAAAGTCTCCAGTGCTTTTCTATTGTTCATATTCCAAGTGGACTTAGGAGACATTTCCACATGTGTGAAGAAAGTATTGATGCTGAATTGTTTCATCTAAGATGATTACATGGAAAGAAATCCATAAAGGAATATATAAAGGAAACATTGTAGAGGGGGGCGGATTGTAGAGTAGATGGAATCAGGCAAGTCTTGCCTTCTCGGCCCCTTCATCAAAGGGCCTCCCACTAAAATGTTAGCTGTGAGACCCTGAGTGAGAGACCAGTGGAGTGCATCTTCTCATCATCGCCTCCCAAGAATTACAGGCTTGCAGAGCAACAGTTTCTATCACCTAGAGTTGCCAAAAGATCCAGGCTATTCTACAGGACACCATCTCATGGCAAGAAGATTGGTGCACGATGTGATGGAGAACAAGGGGCACATAGAGTAGTGCCACAGGTGCTCCAAAGACAGAAATATTTTCTGGGGTGAACCTGTCTGGATAGTTAGAAAAGACTTCTCGTGAGTTGGACACCAGGGACAGAGGAGACAAAAGAAGGCCACTTGCAAACCTAAGATGTAGAAACTTCCAAGTGTATTGATGAGGGTAGGGGGACCAGCATGGCTAGAATGTAGGCTTGTGAAAAAAGACCCAAAAGTTAAGATGACAAGCTGTGCTGTGTCAAATCACCAAATGAGGGCCTTGATGAGGCTTTGCTCTTCGTAATGAATGATAAAGGGGACGTGTACATTTTGAGACCTCCTTCCCAGTCTAATGACTTCATTTCACACATCTGCTGCCCTTTCTCCAGTTGAAGGAAAAACAGACATCCTCATGCTGGAAGCAGGAGATGACAGGATAGGGAAAGAAAAGAAAGCCAGATGTTTTCCAACAGTGGGATCCAACAGCAGGGTACCAGATATCTGCACTATCCCACAGTGATTCATTCAGCAAGTATTTATCAAGTGTTGCTGTGTGGGGGGTGCCCTGAATGTTGGCTTATTATGAATCATGAGTTTTGGGTAAAAACAAACCCAAAATGTATATAGCCCAGAGCCCTAAACAAAAACCTTCAGCAAACCTGAGCCAAATAAACCTGTGATTTAAGTGAGTTGCCAAAGCCATGAAAAGGAAAGATAAAATCTGGTGTTTCCTGACTGTGGCTGGAAGTGTCATCAGTTGCCCAAAGCCGTTGGGCTGGTGGAATGCTTTGCCAGCTGTGTCTGGGTGTGTCCTGGCAGGACACTGCCAGTGTCTTCTTTCAAGTCTTCCAATGCTAGAAACAGCATTCAATGGCGTTGTTGGTTTCAGAAGGATGTTGGATGTAATTCCATCCACTAAAGCCTCTGCCCAGAACTCTGTCTTCTACTTAATCTGTCATGATGGCTTTGTCTGTGGAGCATCAAAATGGGTCACCTCTGACCGAGAATGAAAATCACTTGGCCATAGAAGTAAATCTGGTTCCTGCCCTCAGAACTATGAAGACAGGGGACTGGCTATTTGTACCGTGGTCAGAAGCAGCTTCCAGGATAAGCTTAATGCAGAAGTGGAGATCTTGGTTAATATACAGGGACTAGACTGGGAAAGAAGAAAGAAGAAATGGTGCTCCCAGGTGCTTTCCAAGCCAAGGGCTTGGGCTCTTGTGAGCCAAGGAAACCATTCCTAACTCACTTAGGGGCCAGGACTCCCATTCATTTGGGAAGTGGCAATTAGAAATACCAGCATGTTCTTTCACTTTGGGGATCAAGTTAGGTAGCATATTGTTTCTCTCTCTCTCTCTCTCTCTCTCTCTCTCTCTCTCTCTCTCTGCCTAATTTCTCTTTTACCCACTGGTTGGCAGACTTCCTTATTTACATCTGAGTCAATTTCCATCATTTAAGTTACTATAAGTTTTTAGAATTTCAGCTGGATTCTTTAAGATTCAATGACATTCATGCTAATGCTAATCAACTCTCCCATTTGATTCAACATCTTTTCCTCCTGCTACAGTTTAAGCTTTGGGGCCTGAAGAGATTTATGAGTTGGGTGTGTTAGGGGAGGGTGTGTTAGGGAAAGTGTTGTGGGGAGGTTTCATCTTCCCCTGCTACTCCCCTCTTCTGGGATATGGGTCAACAAGGAAGAGAAGAGACAGAGTCCCCAGCCTTTACAGCTGACAAGGTTGCTTCCCCTCCAGCTGATCCTGGTTGTAAGATTCCAGTCCTGCTCACCTGCTCAGGAGAACTGACTTGTAGGCTACTTGTCATCAATTTTGTCCCCCCCAGGCAGCCTGGTAAGATGTATCCTGATTCAAAAGGAGGCCTGGTATGCTTGCTGGTTTTCCAAGTCTTGTCTTTAGGACTGGAACTTTATGACTGTGGCCCTTGTGAGGTTTAAGTCCTTAATACATGTCCCTGGCTTTGCTACAAAAGTGCACACAGTATGGCACTGTAGCACTGATACTGATGACCATCATCTGTCAAAGCCTGGGACTTCCAGTGGAGTTGGTCTTCTCTTAGCAGTCACAGTCACTACACAAACCAGACACAAGCTCTGCAGACAGGAAGTGCTGTGGATGGAGAACAGCATACTCACCACAGCAGTGTTGGGAACAGCCCACAAGCAAGGAAACCAGTGGAATGTTCACCAGCATGGAGTTAGTGGCAGGCAGATTATACCGTATGCAATAGAGAAATAGGATGCAGCTGTTATAGAGTGGCTTCAAGGTACTGAATGAGGGAAAGAGTGCTATGTGCACATACACAGGTCCATTTGTGTAATTCAGAAATGATCAGTAGATTCACTTGTGCTCATAGAAATACATGTGGGGGAGGCTTGAAGAATCTATGAAGCTGTTCTTTTTGGAATGAAGGAGGGTTCATGGGACATTCTGCATCCTCTCCATTCTCTCAAGACAGTCACTGTCCTCAGACTCCATACCCCACCTCTCCACTGAAAGCAACCTTGACCAAGGCTGCCAGGAAGGGTCCTTAATCAACCTCACAACTCTTGCCAGAGACTGATTTTCTTATAGCCTCATGATCAGCATAAGCCAATGAGAGACAGAGAGACAGAGAGACCTATTGGTTCTATTCCCTGGGGAACTGTGACTAATACTGAGATTCTTGGCTTTCTCCATATTGTTTTCAGAACTTAAGTCCTCCAGCAAGCAATGAAAAAATTTACTCAGGAACCTGAACAGATAATGCCAACCTCAGGGACTCCCAGTTACAAAGCTCAGCATATCACCCCACATGGGCTGCACACTGATCAAATATACCCAAACACTCAGAGCTCCATTCTTAGATCCAACCAAGTAATTGAGGAACGTTCAGACGTGCAAGATGGAAACCAACCTGGACAGAAGACAGCAGTGTAGAGGAAGTGAGATCGAAGGAAGAGGTAAACTTCAGGATACTAGCATTAGTTTTCTTATAGAGAAGGGAAATATCTGTAAACACTAGGAAGATTATTTTTCAAAAAGGGAACAGTTGGGGAACAACAATAAAAGAACTCTTGGCAACTAAAATATGACAGCAAAATTTTAAACTCAATAAGCAACTACATGATAGAAACAAGGTTACAGTTGTTTGTGATCAAAGGAGTATCAGTCAATGACCATTACAGGATGTGATTGTTTCCTGCCCTAATCAATATTATATACCCCAGAGACATGACAGATCCTGTGAATGCAGAAAATAGGTACGAAGATGGCCATTCAGCTCCTTAGATATGGTTAAGAATAAGCTAAGATTCTTTACTTCTTTCCCCATCAGAGTTAGTAATTTCCGTTGCTGCCAATAGCCAAAGTAAACATGACCCTAACACCCCAGTCCCTTATTGCTTAGTATCTGCGACTTCCTTTACAGGGATAGAAACGTATTGGGCAGGTCAGCAACAGACTACAGACTTGACAGTTCCACAATTCATGACAAGGATGGAGCCTGAGACCTTCAACTTAGGTCCTATTTTCTCTATTTCTTTAAACAGTCATATGCTTCATAGAATTCTTTGTTTTGACTATCAGATCTACATATCTTATTTTCATGTATCTTATTTAATCATATATTTTAAATATTTGAGGAGATGTTACACAATTCAGGGAGCATGAAAAAGAGAGATATGAACAGTATATTTCCCTCCTACCCTTGTCTCACATATTCATCTCTCCTCTCCAGAGGTAGATGGTTACCAGTGTCTACATCCTTCTGGCAACATTTTACACATGGATAAGCATATCCCCTGCCCCCAACTCCCCATACATCTTCTTATCAATATTGTTCCGTTCATCCTTTATCACTAGTCAATATTGGGGATCTGCTTTTTAACTAAGAATTACTTAGTATTCCATGTATGAATGTCCAGTGGTTTACTCAGTCCTCTACTGATGAATATTTTTATTATCTTCACTGTTGCTTTTGTGCTTTGGGTTTTTTCCCTTTGCAATGCTAAGGATTAAGCTCTGGCCTCTCATATGCTAGGCAAATTCTTTACCACTGGGCTGCAATTCAGGCCTTGTTTTCACTCCTTGAACATTATATATCATGTTGCCAGCATTATCCTCAGATACGTGTTGTTCTTCACTTCTGCCAGGTAATCTGCTAAATAAATTCTTTAAAGTGTATTTTTGGCTCAAAGGAGAGTTGCATTTTAAATTTTGGCAGACATTGTCAAATAAAATCCATATTTATTAATGCTGCTTATCACAGTTGTTTAATACTGAGAAAGTAAAAATAAATGAAGAAAAATGATAATTCACAAATAAAGCCGAAAATATAGAATGGAAAGAAAAGAAGATATAGAAGAAATGTCCAGACGAAAATAGAACAAAAACTGTGAAAAAGAAGTTAGAAAATGTAAGAGGAAAAAAAAGTTGGGGAATCCTAAAATCTGAAAAACAAATAAAAAAAGATAAACTAGAATTATCAAAAAGAGTAATTTTCCAGGCATGGTGGTCTTAACTCCCAGCACTTGGGAGACAAGTGGATTTCTGTTAGGTCAAGGCCAACCTGGTCTACACAAGACATTCCAGGCCAGCTGGGGCTACAGGGTGACCCTGTCTCAAAAAACCAAAAAAGAAAAAAGAAAAAGAGTAATTAAAGGATATTTTGAGAAGTAAGGGACATGAAATTCTTGATAGAAGAATCCAGTGCACAGATAAAATGCCACGACATATGAAGGTTTAGAACAGAAGAAAAATTTTCTCAATTTTTATATTTTATTTAATATTTTTATTTTATGTGTATGCAAATTCTACCTATATATAAGTGCACCATTAGTATGCAATGCCCATGGAGGCCAGAAGAGGGCATCAGATCCCTGGAACTGGAGTTACAGATGGTTATTAGCCACTAGCAGGTGCTGGGAGCCAAACTCGGGTCCTCTGCAAGAGCAGCCAGTGCTTTTAATCACTGAGCCACCTCTCCAGTCTAAGAAATTTGTTTTTTAATCCTTCAAATGTCCAGAAATAAAGTTCAAGGGCAGCCTGATCTACATAGCAAGTTCCTACAGCTAGGGCTATATAGTAAGAGCTTTTCTCAAAAAAAAAAAAAAGGAAGCAGCATCCAAGTGAGCAGGAAGCTGAATCTGTAAGAGTTCTTCATTATTCTGGGGTAAAATGAACTTCCAACTTAGAATTCTGTGCCCACCCCCAGTTATCCATACCTCAGAGCACAACAAAAGCATTTATTCAAGGAGGGTTTCAAATAATTAATGTTCCTTTTCCCCACAGATTCAAGTATTTGCACACTTGGTCCCCAGTTGGTGGGGCTGTTGGGAGGTTGTGGAACTTTGAAAGATGTAGCACTGCTAGACGAAGTGTCTTTGGTGGTAAGTGTTAAGAGGTCTTGCTCCACTTCCAGTTTGCTCTTTTTGTTTCATGTTTGTGATTGAAGATGTGAGCTCTTGGTTTCCAGAGCCTGCCACCATGCCTGCCGCTTACTGCCATGTCTTCCCATCATGATGGACTCCTTCTCCTCTGGAACCATGAGCCAACATAAACTTTCTTCTCTAAGTTGTCTTGGTCATGGTGCTTTATCACAGCAACAAAAAAGTAACATACATCCAGATACTAGAAAATATGTTCTATCAAAATAGGGCAAAGGGCAGTGTTCGCCTGGGAAAACAGACTTATCTTGATGTTTCTGACACTATTTATGTTGCCTGTCATGTGGTATGGGCAGTAGGGAGGGGGCTGAAGTTGGGAGACAATGCACTGAGCAAAAGTAGACTGACTACCTTTGATTAGAAGTATACAACTTTGGGATTCAACTGCCACCTCTGAAACAAGGACTGGTACCTCCAGAAGGTGGGCATGCTCAGTAACACCTTCACAACATGGAAGCTGGTAGTGCTGGTGAGCAGTGGAACAGCACTGCTCTCAGGTCTGTCTTGTGCCTGTGATCCTGGTCTTTCTGATAGTCTATACATCTGCATCCTCGTCTTGAAAATTTTGAAGACCCCATGATGGTTCATTTGCCATGTTAATGTGACTGGCCACAGCATGCTCAGCTATTTAGCTAAACATTAATTTTTTCTCTTTTCTTTTACCTATTAAACCCCAAATTTGCCCATATTTGACTAGTTTCTACTTAGTTCTTTCCTTACTTTAGTATCTAATCTATATTTCATTTAACATAAACAGACATTTTTGTAGTGCTAGTGATTAAACACAGGGCCAACACTCTACCACTAAACTATGCTGCCGGCCCTCGTGGGCAGATTTTTTAGAATTATTATCCGCAGAAGTATATATAGTCTTACTCTAAGAAATTGAATTTGTTTTGAATTTTGAATTGTGCATAACAGTTTGTTGAATCACTACACCTTCTTTTTGTATGACAGATGAAACTCAACCAAATAAATTCACAATCTAGATCATTATATGCACACACACACACACACACACACAGGGTCATCTTAATATTCCTAGAAGCAACATAAATTGCAGAGTTACAACATAATGAAACTAAGTTGGAAATAGCTCAATAAGAATTTGCAGCAGGGGCTGGAGAGATGGTTCAGCAGTCAAGAGCACTCACTGCTCTTGCAGAGAACCCAGGTTTGGTTTTCAGCACCTACATGGTGGCTTACAATTATCTGTAACTCCAGTTCTACAAGATCTGACTTCATCTTCTAGTCTCTGAAGGCATTGCACTCATATGGTACACATACATATATTCAGGTAAACACTAATACATATAAAATAATGTTTTTTAAAAAATAATTAACAAGAGATAAACAAGAATATTTCATGCAATCAGCTTTATAAAAATTACTGTGTGTGTCAGAGAGAGAGAGAGAGAGAGAGAGAGAGAGAGAGAGAGATATTCTCCAAAGAACCAAAGAATACTGGTATTTATTTGGAGAAAGCACTGTAATGTGGCAGTTGAATGAGAAATGTCCCCCATAGGCTTATGTGCTTAAACACTTGTTTCCCACTTGGTGATGCTGCTTGGGGAGGTTATGGAACCTTTATGAGGTGGAGCCTTGCTGGAGGAAGTACATCACTGGGGGCAGGCTTTGAGGTTTTATAATTCTCTGTCTCTCTCTGTCTCTCTCTCTCTCTCTCCTCTCTCTCTCTCTCCTTGTGTATGGATAAAATATGATCAGCTAACCTCATGTTCTTCCTCTCATGATGGACTGTATCCCCTATGGAACTATAAGCCAAAATAAACCCCTTCTCCTCAAAATTGCCTTCTGTTAAGGTATCCTATCACAGCAATAGAAAAGCAATACCATAAATGATAGGCCTGTTCAAAGAGATTGAGATATGGAAAGTTTTTAAAGACAAAAATGAGAGCATTTTGAAACAAATAAGTCTTTGATCATAAGGGGATTAATAGCAAGTGCTGCACCAGTCTGAGGTTGAATAGACAGTTGCTGGGCAGATGTCCTTGCAGAAGAGCTTTCTGTATTGGGTTGTGATGTCTCTACAGTAGCTTTTGGTTCTGGAAATTTTCTATGTAGTTACTATAGGTAAGAACCCTTCCTTTGTAACCTCAGTTTTATTTACTTTTGGTTGATGTCATTTGGCTAGACACAAGAGACTCCAGTTTAATTTGGACAACTTTTATACTTCTTTCCTAATTGTATGAAATGGCTACAGAAGAAATACTTATCATCTTTAAAGTCTTATAGATTATACTGTAAAATTGAATATAATGTACTCCCTTAATATTTTCTACCCTACTGTATTATTTTCTTTTCTTATTGCTGTGATTATATACCATGTTGGGGGACCCTGCTTCTAAGGTTGCAGTCTGCCATGTCCGGATAGCTCTAAGGAGCTTGGTGCTATATGGAAGGACTCCCTTTCTCAGCAGGGGGGTAGGGTTGGAGGCCTCCTATTCTCTGCCTGACTTATCTGGAAAGTGCCTCCAAGCATGGATGCCTGACCTTATTTGGAACATAACCTTGGGCATAGTTACCTGCAATAAAACCGCCCCCAGGTTTTTTCTATATGATAATTAGGCACTGTCCTATACCCAGATGATAGGATCCCCCTACCACATTGCAAATAAAGCATACAGTGAACACCTATCAGCTGAAGCTTTGGCTGCTGCCTCCACACTATATTTTTCCCTGACCCCCACTAAATAAACAGAGCTGTATCACTGAATCTGACTCCCTGGAAGGTCTTTTCTGTCCATGCTCACTGGCTGTCCTGACCCCATTCGTCGCTTCTGCTCCCTTTGTTTTCATGGGTTGGTGGCCAATGGCCCATGAGGGGAGGGAGAGACCCACAATACCCAACAAAAGCAACTTAAAGAAGGAAGGGTATCTTCTGGTTCACAGTTTTAAAAAGCGTAAAACCTACCATGATAGAGAAGTAATGGTGCCAGGAAGATGAGGTGGCTGGTCACATTGCATCCAAATGCTGGTCCTCCCAGCCCTCTTCTTTTTATTCAACCTGGATGGAATGGTATTCACATTTAAGACGGGCCTTCTCATTTCAGTTAATCCAATCTAGGAACTCCTTCAAAGACATGACCAGAGGTTTGTTTAAATGGTAATTCTAAATCTCATCAAGTTAACCATCACACCTGCTAACATATGTTCATCAGGTTTTTTAAATTTTTATTTATTATTTTTATTTTATGTGTATGAGTACATTGCCTGCATGTATACAAGTGCACCCATGTCATGCAATGCTGTGAGATCAGAAGAGGACATCAGATCCCATGGAACTGGAGTTACAGACAGTTGTTAGCTGCCATGTGGGTGCTGGGAATCGATCTTGGGTCCTCTGTAAGAGCAGTCAGTACTCTTAACCGTTGAGCCATCTCTTTTAGGCTGGGTGTGGTGGTGCATACCTTTAATCCCAGCACTCAGGAGGCAGAGGCAGGTGGTTCTCTGTGAGTTCAAGGCCAGCCTGGTCTACATAGTGAGTTCTAGGCCAGCTGGGGCTATAGGGAGACCCTGTCTCAAAAATAAATTTTAAAAATGTGTTTACTTTCTTTTGGCCTCATTTGGTTTGACACAAAAGACTCCATTTTGATTTCCACAACTTTATACTTCTTTCCTAAGGTGTGTAACATAGTACATATCCCTGCCTGCTGTAGCTCACAACATCCAACCCTCAGAGGCCTGAAGAGAGCAAAATCCTGAGGGAGTCGCCTTCCACCTGAGCTGGAAGCTGGGACAGTGACCTTCTCTGCTCTTTACAGTGAGATGTGCACCACCCACCACCTGCTCTCCTAGGTCTCTAGTTCACAGGCAGCAGATCATGGAGCTTCCCAGCCTCCATAATCATGAGAATATATATGTCAGGAACACAGATTCAGGATACTTTGGATTCAACGTTCCAGCAAGGAAGCAGTCGCATGAGCGTTTGTAGTCACAGAACAAAAGGAAGTAATAAATCAATGCAGTTGTCAAATATGTTGGCAGGGACATCAGGTAGGTGGGCAGATGCATTAGTTACTTTTCTCATTGCTGCCACAATGAGACAGGGCAGCAGGAGCTTGAGGCAGCTGGTCATGTCGTATTCGCAGCCAGGAAGAGAGAGCAATGAAGGCTGGAGCTCAGCTCGCTTTCTCTTGTATTTAGTCCAGAACCCCAGCACATGGAATGGTGCTGCTCACATTTGGGGTAAGTCTTCTCTCCCTCACAGATATACCCAGAGGTTCTCCTAGGTGATTATAGATACTGTCATGCTGACAATCAGTGTTAACCATAATAGCAGGTTAGAGCAACATAAGGAAATCTCTGCTATGGGCCTCAAATGCTGTCTCTTAGCTTTTGGGTTGGTGGAAGCTAGTGGTTTGCAAATACTTAATATATTCCAAAGGTTTCACTTGACAGTCAAAGGATGTTAGGTCAGATACAGAGGTTGGTGATAAATGACTACTAAGGGAGCTAGAGATAGCCCAAGATCATTTTGGCTCTCAATCTGTAACACTTCAACTCTCCACAATCCCAGATATTCTAGTCAGTCAGTCAGTCAGTCTGGGGGCTCTTCAGCACCTGTGTGGTTTCTCTTAGAGAACTTCAGTTCCTTAGCTTCCTTCCCTTCTACTGGAGTTCCACCTTTGGCTTTGGTACCAACATTTATCCTTCTTGGCCAGGTAGGCGGTGGTGAGGCCCATGTTAGTCCTCTGGGAGTCCCAGACTTACCACTGCCCCCAGGCCAGACATCGGTGCTGTCTCTGACAGCCACAAAGCTTCCCTAGAGGAAAGTAGATTTGTGTCCTGGAACTTGGCAGTTCATGAAGGCCAGATTTCCTCATTCAGGACTTACTTCCTGAGCTTCCTCACATGATGAGCTCTGGGGATCTTGAGCACCCAGGCTTATTCCAGTCCTGTGACATCTTCCCAAGAAGATGGCCCCTACTCCATGTGCAGGGCACAACACACTCTGAGGCAGGCAGTATCTGGCACCTGACCTGTTCCAGTGACTCAAGGTAGTCATAGGCAGTAAAAGCTGAAAGCCAGAGAGGTCAAGTCCACTCTTCACATACCTAGCAGGAAACCAGGCCTAGAGGTCAATGCTGCCATCACAAGTGCCAGAACCACTTGGGAGATACTAAGGAGACAGGGCCAGAAACGAGGTCTGCAGTCATGTGTCAGGACTCTCCCATCAGCCAGCCTGCCCCAGAAATTGGCCTCTAGACCAACCTTGGCCATGTCAGACTCTGTCTGGGAAAGAAAAACGGTCCAATCTCACTCCATGAGAAAACAAAGAAAGAGAGTTCCTCCAGACTACAGTTATCCCAGTACTTTCCACTCTGACTCAGAGAACATGTGCCTGGGGCCGGTTCTCTGGGCTGGTTCTCAAGAAATACTGCTACTCACATCTATTAAAAGCTCCCTGGAGAGCATGGTCAGTACTTAGAATTCCACTTTATATATTGCAGTCTCGTGTTTCCCAACTTGAAATACCACCATGATATCAACATTACAGTACAGCCCTCAGAATTTGCCAATGTCAGATTTAATCTGCCATTTCCCCCCCCGAACCTGCAGAAATTGGAAGCCAGGAGGAAAAAATGCTTACGAATGCTTGTGCCATAAGTACCCTGTAACTGCCTAAGCACTTGAAGATGATTTTAAGGTATTTATTGCTCAGTACCTCGCTTATCAGTGCCTCGCTTGTCAAAAAGCAGCTGTGGTCTGGAAAAGTTAGGTTAGGCCATTTCCAAACTTGTGTCATGTCAAAGTTCATGACTGTTCAAAGTCAGAGGGGCATGTTGTGTATAAACCCAGTATCAAGCAGTATCCACCAAAACCTGTCAGTCCAGAACAGCCATGAAAGGAGAAGCTTCCCCTTGGAACTTGACTGCTAGAAATCCCATCACCTGCAGTATTTTACAGTGACAAGGGAAAACCCAACATCCTCATACTTCTGCATCACATCAAATAACATAAAGGTGATACCTGATAGAAGACCGTGTTCTTGTAAGCAGTCCTTATGCAGGGACATGAGTCTTGGTCTTTGGTCATATAGCCATCAAACTAGCTAATGGTCTGTAAGATACTGGAGGGGTCCTGAAAGAGAATGACATAGATGAGCCAAAGTGCTTCTTGGTTTCCCCTGTTTGGAAAAAGAGAGGAATACTTACGATAAAGGAGAGTGTGTTGCTAGCTGTGCAAGCTCGTGGACTCACAGAAGTGAAATCTAGGAGGAATCTCCAGACTCTGGAACTGGCCCTTAAGATGCCTTGTTTTTACACCTGGACATGATTCTCAAAGTCTGTGCAGCACCAGAACTGCTTGAGAGGCTGGGTCACCCATTCCTTCTAGCTTTCTAGGCACTGCTGATGCAAGGATGATCCATGGAGCACCACTGAGCTGGGATCTTTCCTGAATAACCTCAAGCAGAAGACATGCCAGACTTCTCTATTGCTGCATCATCTTAAGCTGGATGGGAACTGTGGCCTGTGTATGAGCCCCTCGTTGCCTTAGCTTCTGTTACTGGTCTCCCAGTCAGTCCCTGCTGCTGTAACAGAATACTACAGACTGTGGCTCAGACAAGTGCTTACTGTGCACAGTTCTGTGTACTAGAAGTCAGAGGTCACAGTGGATAGATCAGCTCCTGTCAGGGGCTCTAGAAGGCTACAGATTGCTACCTCTTTGTTATATCTGCACATGGTAGAGAGAAGGCTAGAGAGCCTTCTTGGGAATTTCTCATAAGGGCACCCATATACACGTGGCATACACACACAGAGACACATGCATACACATAAGAAAAAACAAAAATAAAATCTTTTTAAAAAGAACCCAGTCTAGGACTGAGGATGTAGCTCAGTTGGTAGAGTGCTTACTTAGCATATATAAAGGCATGGATTCAACTTCCAGCACCTTGTAACCTGGGTGTGGTCACATATGTCTACAATCTTGAAAGGCAGAGGCAGAAGCATCAGAGTTCTGGGTCATCCTCAATTACATAATGAGTCTGATGCCAAGCTGGGATATATGAGACCCTGTTTCAAAAAAACAGTCTAAAAGAGGACAATGCCAAACATGCATAAAATATTTAAAGCTGTGGCACATTTCTTGCTTAAAACAAGCCCATTCCACGCTGTGCCATTCCCTCAGAATCTAACCCTCTCTGTCCCACAGCAGGACTTGGGGATGTAGCCAGGAGTGTGCCCTCCAGGGTTCTTCTCATCCCTTTGCTTCAGCACGTTCTGGAAGGTTTCTTACACCGTCAACAAACAAGAAAAAGGAACTGCAAGGAGATCAGTGTTTGCCAGTGGACCACAGCAAAGTGGACATGGGATTTCCTTTGTGGATGATGGGAAAGTTCTGGAATTAGACAATGGAGATAGTTACTCAGTATTTTCAGTGTACTGAATTATATACCTTAAAATAATTCAAAGGGTACATTTTCTGCTGTATATATGCTACTGCAATAAAAATTGTCAGTTATTGAGCACAGTTGCCAGTATTCCTTTGTCACTTAGCTAAGGGAGGCAAGTCTTCTTGTCATGAATCTGCCATACCAGTCTTGAGCTGCCCGTGGACTTCCTTCACCTAAGAGACAGACACACTCACGTCACCCAAGGCACTATCACCATTACTACTGTTACCACTGTCACTATTGTTGATATTACTATTTATCACTATTATTACTATCACTGCTATAACTATCACTATTATTATGACTACCACTATTATCACTATATTACTATTATCATTACTGTCTCTATTAATATCATTATTACTACTATTATCACTATTACTTTAGATTTTACTATTATATATAGCTCAAGTGACATTTCAATGGATGCAAAGCTTATATTCCTGTACCCCAAACCCCACAAACTCCAGAAGCATGGCTGCAAAATGTTAATTTTGCTGAACATTCATGAAAAGGTGGAGAAAGATATTATATTATATTACAGATCATATGAAGTTCTGAAATTCCCCTAAACACATTTCTGCTTGTCCTCCATGATCCTTTCCTGGTAGGGCTGATTCATCCTGTCCTTCTCTCCCAGCCCCTCCAAATCTCTTAAACTCGCTCAGTTACTCTCTGCCCAAAGTTTTGTCAACTTGCACACTCTAGCCTATCAGTCTGCTGAAATAAACAAGGCCACCACTTGATCACCAAGTGTAATGGTTAGTGTTAACTGTCAACTTGACAGGATCTAGAATCCATTGGAAATAAACCTCCAGACACAAGTGTGGGGGATTATCTTGATTACCAGAGGTGGGAAGACCCACCCACTGAGGGTGGCACCATTCCCTCAGTTAGAGCTTGGAAAGGAGAAAGGGAGCTGAGCACAAGCATTCATTGTTGTCTGTTTCCTGGTAGTGGGTATGATGTGACCAGTTGTTTTAAGCTCCTGTTGTCTTGAATTCCCTACCATGACAGACTGTACCCTTGAACTGTGAACCAGAATAAACCCTTTCTACCTTAAGTTTCTTTTGTCAGGATAGCTTATTACAGTCACAAGAAAAGACTTGATGACGTCAAGTATATAGCCATAAGCCTGTTATACATTTACGTAATAGACCATATGTAAGTTACAATTATTTTAACTGTAGGATGGTTCGAAAATGTGCCCATGCAAATGTTATATCCCTTTCAGGACCATTTCCAATAAATTATATGAGATAATCAGTATTTTATTACAAAAGAGGCTCTATGCTAGTTTTACTGTAGGCTACTCTTTTGAGCACATCTGAGGCAGGCTGTGGTTCGTAATCCATAGCAGTCTGTACGATAGGTGCAGTAAGTATATTTCCAACTCGTGATATAGTGACCTGGTGGATTTATTGGGACAGCCACAGTGTCAGTTGAGGAACAGCTGTACAGTAATTAGTTATTTACATACCTCCAATGGTTACACTCCCTTCTACCTCATGTGGGTTGCCCAGATTGCCTCACGCATTTTCATATCCCTGTTACCTAGCCTAGCACCTGGTTTCCTGGCACCTGAAGTTTGTCGAGTGAATGATAATGGATAAAGTTGACTCCATAATTCCCTGTCTGCCTCACTGCCACCTTCTCTTTTACCTTTACAAATTAAATGAACTCTCACAGCTCAGTCAAATAAAATGTGGTTGGACCAAGGCCAGGCTCCGTACAGTAAACGATCATCTCTGCTTGACCTGCTCATGGGGAGGGGGGGCCTACACAGCACCTCCCTCTTTATTTCCTTCTAAATAGGGTGCAGGGCAGGGAGGACTGACTTGGAGGCAAATGCACTTCCAGGTTTCGTGTGTTTCTGTAGCTTTGCTCTGTGCTTTCCTTGGCTTTAGCCCAAGCCTCTTGAGCAGTTATTTTTGGCTCATTCAGAGAATGGCTTTAAATCAAGTTCTTGTGTCCCGAATGCTTAATGTAGGGCTTGTCAGCATGTTGCATTCATAGCATTATTAGATGGTGTTTCCTGGTAGTAAGTCTCTTTGTCGCTAACCCAGTTTCTTGCTCATGTTTTGCACACAGTCTGCTGGCCCAGCAGGGTGGAGAAAGCTAAGTGATTCTTCAGTGAAGAGAACTTTCTTGGATCTCAGATCTGGAAGATACTGTCGTAGAATGTCCACTATGTTTGATCTGTCCAGATTAGCACAAGGTTTTCTAAATCCCTGAAGTTTTGTGGACAGTGGTAGGGCTAAAGATACTAGCATGCATCTGCTTTCTATCCTCATGCAGTGGCTGGAGAGTCTATATAAATAGGACCATAAACACATTGCCTTTTGTGTCTGGGCTCCTGCACTCTTCGTATTTGCTAATCCTCGTGACAATTCTGATCTCTCCTTTTGTTGATAAGAAAACAGCACAGGTGGCTGAGGCGATGGCTCAGTGGGTAAGAGGGCTTGCTGCACAAACATAATGATCTGAGTTCGAATCCCAAGCACCCATATGAAAAGTCAAGTATGGCTGCATGTACCTGTAATCCCAGTGTGTGGTGGGGGTATGGTAGAGACAGGCAGATCCCAAGAACTCACTGGCTAGCCAGCCTAGCCAAAACAGCAAACTTTGGGTGCTGCGAGAAACCCTGTCTCAAGAGAATAAGGTGGAGTGCAACAGAGAAAAACACCTGATGTCTTCTACATATACACAAATACACACACACACACACAAACACACACACACACACACACACTACAAAAGAAAACTGAGGAACAGACAGGTTAAGTAACTTTCCAAGTTGCACAGTTACACAGAATTAGACTCAGATTCTAGTGAAGGGGAGAGGGTGGGCTGTCTAATGAACAGTTGTTTGAAGTCACCGCTCCATTGAGTTCATAGGTCAACTAGAGGAAAATTGATTTAATCTATGTCATTTATTTTCTCTTTTTTACAAAAGACGTGGTGTAAAACCTCCTCATTTTAAGAACCTTTTCTCGAATCAAATATGCATTTATCATAACCATAAAGGAAGGACAAAAGGATGGTATCCGTTAAGGAACAGTAAGTTTACGATAACTCTGGGATTTCTAGCACAGAAACAAAGGACTAAACTCTCTGTCTCCAGGAAAGGAAAGGCTTGCTTCTGTCCCAGACTGTCTCTATGCTTTCTGCTTAACCTGAAGAGAAAGCAACCAGCGGCCCCACAGAACCGTGACTGGTGTGTGCAGTCTTGGTCACGCCTCGCTGTAGAAACAGCACCCAGCACTGCCATTTTCTCTCCAGCTGCTTTGTGCCACACATACAGTTTGCCAAAGCAGGTGATAAATATACAATTTTGGTTTAAATTGTAATGAATTAACTGATAGGATAAATTTGCTTTCTGGTTTTGAAACCCATGGACATCTATTCAACTGGAAGGGAACAAAGAAAACAAAACAAAACAAGAAATAAATTGTGAGCACATAACCTAAACACTACTTCAATAGACCCCATCTGCCATGGTCTGTGAGTGGTGTAAACAGTGCATTCTCTCCTGGCACCTAGGACTCTGAGTGGTTAATCTTGATTGTCAACTTAACTGGATATAGGATTGACTAAGAGACATATCTCTGCTCGATCTGTGAAGGCATTTCCAGGGAGGATATCAGGGCAACTTCCCTCTGAGTGGGCAGCACCTTCCAGTGGTGGCCCAGATGAAAAGAGGTCCCAGGGGGAAAACTGTGCTGTCCTGCCTGCCCAGTATTGTTTCATACTGGTGCGTACATCTATCCCAGTGCTGCTGCTGCTGCTGCTGCTGCTGCTGCCGCTGCCACTGCCACTGCTGCTCCCGCTGCCGCTGCCACTGCCATCTTTTGCTGTCATCAGAACCCACCTTCTTCAGCTTTCCAATGTGGAATGATGACCAGTGACTGTCTATGAATCCTCCAGGCCTTCAGTGAAAACTGGGACTACTGAGCAGATAGATACCAGATTCTCAGCCTCTCCAGTATGCAGGTAGACACCCAGACCATATTGTGTAAGCCCATCTAATAAATTCTTTCATGAGGAACCATCCTGTGAGGGACACACCATCATAGAATCAGATGCTCTGCCCTGCCTTTTCCAGCCCCCATCCCCAGAAGAAGGGCTGACCCACTGTGGCCTCTCCAAACTCACTGACAGATTCCATGGGTGTGATAAAGACCTGAGGTTGCTCTCAGCCTTTGAGGCTACTGCTGAGCTATGATCCTTTATAATGTTTGCTGAAAGAGAGAGATGGAGAGAGAGAGAGAGAGACTTATTCCCCCTATGACCTCAGCAATGAATGCAGAGAAACTCAATGAAAACAGATTTTGAGTTACAAGAAATTTTTGTGGGAGGGGGGAGTTTGGGGTGGACATGATCAAGCTACATTATATACATGTATACATTGTATGCATACATTGTCAAATAATAAATTTAAAACATTCCAATTAAAGAAGAAAATTTTAATTCCAATTAAAATTTACAAAGTTGGTCCTGGGACATTAAGAGAGCTTGGAAGTGGAGTGGATAGCATGTCAGGGACACTGCAAGGGGATGCCTGTCCAGCATACTAACACTGTAGAGAATGCCTTTCTAATTTCTAAATAACATTGTATGTGTACCTAGGTAGGTTTTCCCACGCTCCATTCTGAGGCTCTGGTAGAGCTGTTTTCCGCATCTATTCAAGCCTGCCATTCACTGAACTATAATGCCCCTCTTGATTTAACTGATGACCCAAATAACTTCAAGCAACTCTCCATGGGTGGCCAACCCAATGGGGGGTGTCCCGTTGCAGTTGCATGCACCAGGTGCCTTGTCTCTCCCACAGTACTGTAGTCCTGCAAAGGAGGGCGATGCCATGATTAAGGAGGTTCTCCTACACCCTCCCAGGGGGCAGAGAGACAAGTCCCATTAGTCCCCTGCAGTGGGCAGTAGAAACAAAGGGAGAAAGAAGGAGGAGGGGCAGAAGATGAGTAGCCCGTTTCCCAGTCATTGACTTGATCAGCCTCTACCTTCAGTGCTCTGGGGAATAGTGCAGGCAGTGAAAGATTTCATCAGATAAGAGTAAGGCAGAAGTAGAGAGTTTATTAGATATGAAGTCTTTTTCCCATAGTGGGCAAGATAGTACAGAGAAACTACACAGAGGCATTCTTAGGGGGCTGGTTTTATGGAGTGGGAGTTTTATGTGGAGAGTCAGACAGTGTTTCAATGTCACAGTGTCCTGAGTTTAGGTATTATCAGGTGGAATACCTGTATGTGTTCCTATATGGATGGCTATATGGACATCTCATTATTTTTCTGAGGAATAAGTTTTATATTGCCCTAAGATGTTTCTTCTTGGGACTGGCTTTCTGTGCAAGGCAGCATAGGTCACCAGAGATTACACTTCTGATGGTCTAAGCCTGATCAATAAAGAGTGGTATTCTTGGGCAGATGAGAGGGTTCAGTAGGTAAAGGTGCTTGCCACCAAGCCAGATAATGTGAGCTCAATTCCCTGGACCCACATGGTAGAAGGAGAGAACAACTCCCACCTTCACACACACTGGTGTACACACATACACACACACACACACACACACACACACACACGATGTTATTTAGAAATTAGAATGGCATTCTCGACAGTTGACATTATTCTAAGATGTTTATAACCAGAGCTTGTTAACTCTTTCTAGTCCTGCTCAGAAGCAGCAAAGACCTTTTTCTTAGTCCAGCCTGCTTTGAGTCAAAACCAGCTTTGTTCTGAGGTTAGACAAGCTCAACACAGCCAACCATCCCAGAACAGCATCCACATTCCCCATTTTTGCATGTGGTGACTCAGTCTTGATGGCACATCATTTCCCTAAACCAGGAGGATGAGTAGCCATGTGCCAGGGGCCAGAGGGGCAGACCCTAAGGTCTCTGGGGCCAGTGGGGCCATCTGTGTGCAATGTCTTCCGCTTAGGACAGGAGTTACTAGATCCATAGCGACTCCTTTCAGCCCCACACAACTCACTTGCCTAGGTCAATGTGACCAAGGAAGCCAGTCCAACTTTCCAGCCTGTCACCATGCCCCATTAGGACTGGATCTTGCTAAATTAATGTCTACCCTCCTCTTGGCCCTGCTCTGTCCCAGCTTTGTGTCACCATTGCTCTCCAAGTCTTGTCTTGGCCCAATAGCCCTGCATGGGCTCCTCCCCTGCTGCTGTGGGCCTATACCTGGGATACCTGCTCTCGCAGGACCCTCATTTTGGTGCTCTCGACCTGTAAGCAAACCCCTTCCCAGGGGGGTAAAGAACAAAGAAGCAACAACAAAACTAAGAGAGAACAGTACCAAGGAGTCCTAGGTTCCTTCCAGGCTTGTGCTGATGCCTTCCTGGGGACTTGAAAGAACAAAACACCAAAACAGTGACTAAGCATCTGTGGCCCATGGTGCTCTCACTGTCACCCCTAGCTGGTGAGCAGCTGGAATGAGTCTGCTTGAATTCTATAGCCTCAGGGAGGCCTGTTCTTGAGGGCTCCCATCTCAGCTGGCTCTACCATCTTTCAGGACAACAAGAAGGTCGATCCACTCTCTGACTTCCTTAGGAAGGTTCTCCATCCTGAAAGGGTTCACAGCACTTCAAGGATTAGGGACCCACCTTATCTCCTGCACTTCTGTCATCCCAGAGCTTAGGAGGCCCCTGAATGCAGGTCCCCACAGAGTCAGTGGCCTCATTCTAGTGCAGTAGCTTCCATTGCTCTAGATACTGAAGGAGGGGAGGAGGCCACATCCAGGCTTCTGGGGCTCTATGAGATGTTTGGCCAATGTCCACTTTAGGAAGACTAGTACTTGGGCTGAGAAGATGGTTCAGTCAATAAAGTGCCTGCTATGAAAGCACAAGAACTTCAATTCAATCTTCCAAAACCCACGTAAAAAAAAAAAAAAAAAAAAAAAAAAAAAAAACTGGGTGTAGTGGTACACATATGTAATCCCAGCATTGGGGAGCAGAGACAGAAAGATCACTGAGGTTTTCCGGCCAGTCAGTGTAGGTGAACGGAACTGGCAAGTTCCAGGTTCAGTGAAAGGCCCTGACTCAAAAATAAAATGGAGAGTGGTTGAAGAAGATACCCAATGCTGGCCTCCACATGTACACACACACACACACACACACACACACACACACACGTACACACCATAAGAAGATGGCCAAGACTGATGTTGAAATTGGTGGAAACTAAACCTTGGGGCCCTTGACAGGCAGGCTAGAAGGGCCTGTTATAAATGTTGCTTGTACCCACTGACAGTGTTTCCAATAGGATTAGGGTCACCATTCAGAGATCCTGGGAAGAATGGCAGTATACTAGAGATTCTTCCCTTCCAACATATAATTTGATCTCTTTCCAGCTTATACATTGCTATGAGTAGCTCACAAAAGCCTTCCTGGGCCACCCTGCTTTTCCCTGGTAATCCCCATTGAATTTATATTTGAGCCTCATGGTAGAGCTCTGCAGACTGGAGGTTGATGGCAATTCTTTTTGGATGATAGAAGTGGATAGCATATGGGCCTTCAGACATAGATTGCTTCATAGGTTGCTGGTGTCCCTCACCATATTCCTCTTTTGTGAACTTCACAGCCTTGTCTGCACTTTTCCAATGATTACTATCACTTTCCTGAAAAGCCAAGCCTCCTGCCCCGGCCTCCCATGTTTTTGTCTTTGGTGCTCAGCCATGGGTTGTTTTCTAGATAAGCAGCCTGGGCACTGAGCCAGGATGTGTAGTTCCAGGCTGAATCAGAGTCACAGGGAGACAAGCCTCCCAGAATATCTCGGCTATGGGCCTTGTGCCGCTTACCCTTGTGTGACATCCCCTGTAAATGACTCCAGAGGGTAGATCCAAACCCCAGGGTAGGTATCAGCCACTTTCTCCAGTTGCCTCCCTCCTGACAGCAGCAGGACTTTGGGCTGCAATAACAACTTTCACATTCTCATATCCAATAGAGGGAATAACCATCAACCCAGCCACAGAGACAAGATCAGAGTGGTCATTTTAATTCGGAAAATCAAGCTCGGGAATGTTAACTGCATTTTTTTGGATTGTAATCATCGTGCTTTCTCTGTTCACAGAGCACTCTGGTTGGAAATTCTGTCACATTCAATAAGCATGTCTGAGCAGCAGCTCCGAGCCAGGCATTGTATTGGTGACATGGCGACAAAGGAGGCCCAGGCTCAACCTGGTGAGAATGAGCTCCCAGAGCACTGACTGTGACCGACTCTGCAGAGTGCTTCTGACAGCCACACCTAACTCATGGGCAGGGAAACCAAGGGATGTTCCAAATCTGTTTCTCATCAATAGATTGGGTAGCCTGCTGGTCTGCAGCCTTTAAGGCCAGCTGTGCCCTGGGTCTTTTTGTCAGCATGGCATGCTGAGATGACCCACTCCAATATAGCAGCAAATCTTCCACATTGAAAAGCAGACCAGAGCCATGCAGCCAGGACAGGAGCTGGCTTCCAGGGAGCCAGTGACATGCATCGCCATTCATTGTTTTCCTTCCTGACATAAACGTGAGCCGTTCCCTGATCCTGGCCCTCTGCAAGGACCTTTGTGGCTTCACTCTCCCTGGGGCGTCCTCTTGGCTACTCTAGTCACACAGATCATTTTCCCCTTGGAAAGCTCACAAGAGAGAACACATTCCCACACTCAGAGGGACCCAGAAACGCATTTCCAAGGCATTCCAAGCATTAAAGGCCCAAAGAGTTCTTCATGTTAAATGACTTTATTTGGTGTCAAAGACAAACACATTATTATTCACTCTTGCTTCAAAGAAATGAAAGTTTCTCTTTAAAAACTAGCGATTAAGTTCAATATCTTTCTGTCTATAATCTCAACGCACACTTTAAAGTCCCTGACTTCCCTTCCACCTTCTTTCTGGCCCTTGTCAAGCCTTATGGTAATTTGTAATCTGCTAGTCTGTTTTAATATTTGCAGCTGTGAAGCTGAGAAATATCCTCAGGTTTACTTTAGGGAGCACTTACTTCACAGGAGAATACTTCGTCAGAACAATGTGGCTTTGGGTTAAAGGGGGGGGCACCATGAACACTGAGTTTCCTTTTGGGTCCATGATGCCTTAGTGTAGACATGATCTTGGTGTGCAGGGGACCATAATAACTAATTCAAGACTCATTGTCAGCCATTCTGGGTTCCTAGATGGGACACAGAGGTAAGCAGGACAGGAGAACACTTCCTTGCCTTTCACTCAAATAATAGCCACCCTGACTGCTCTCTGACCTTTCACTATAGCAACCCCACCCTAGCTCTGCTCTCTCAGGCCTGAGGAGTCAGTCTGCTGACCTCAGAGGATGAGGCAGCCTCGTTCTTCATATAAAAGCTCTGTTGTTTCCTCAGCTCTGAGGGGCTCTCTCTGATCCAGCAAACAGCCCCTGTGCTCCACACAGCTGATGCCGATTATACTTAAGAGGTGAACTTGCCCACACTGCACTTGTACATTCATTCAGATTAAGGTTTATGGTAGTCTGATGAATGACCTCCCCAAAGATGACCAAGCTCTAATCCCTAGGACCCGAGTGAAGCCTTATATGGCAGAAGACATTTCTAGATGTGATTAAAGGTTCTTTCTTTAATGTGTTCAATAGATATTTACTGCCCACAGTATGCAGACCTGGTCTACATCCATGAGCAAAGCAAATACAAACTGCTGGCCTGATGGGGCCTCCTTTCTAAGTAGGAGAAGAGACAATAAAGATAACGATAAGGGGGCTGGAGAGATGGCTCAGCAGTGAAGAACACTAGTTGTTCTTGCAGAAGACCTGGGTTCAAATCCCAGCACCCACATGGCAGCTAACAACTGCCCGTAACTCCAGTCCCAGGGGATCCAATGGCCTCTTCTGACCTCTACGGGCATTGCATGACAAGGGTGCACTTACCTTCATGCAGGCAAAACATGCATACACATAAAATAAAATAATAAATTTCTTTAAAGAGATAACGATAAATACTGAGGAGAAATTAAGTGGAAAAAGAGTGTAGAGTGATACTGAAGCTGAGATTTTCAACTGAAGTCATCAGTAGTCTACAGCCATACTCTGCTGTAGAAAACATGCCAGAGAAGAGGGCAGGTGTCCTATCAGTGAAGACGGGAAGAAGATGAAGGAAATAGCACATGGCTCTCCTACAGAGGCATCCTGCAGGCAGAGGAAAGCTTGAGGAGGGAGCATGTCTGGCATCTTCATGGAACAGCAAGGTGATGGCCAGCATGGCCAGAGCAAAGGAGCAGAGAGTGAGAAGCAGAAGGAACTAGGGAAGAGGCTTTCTGAGGCCTTCAGGTCCTGTAAAGAGTTGCACTTCTATCCCAGTGAGCCTGGAAGTCACTGGAGGGGTTTTTTAAATATATTTTTCTGTTATTCGTTCTTCAAAACTTTCATACATGTATACAATGTATTTTGATCATATCAACCCCTTGCTCTCCTCCGAATACCCCTTGCCACATCGCCTTCCCAACTTCATGTCCTCTTTTCATAGCACACTGAGTCCAATCACTGTTGTCCCTATTCGCCTGGATGGAGGGCCATCCACTAGAGCATGGATCACTTTACTGAAGAAAACTGACTTCTTGACCCCAACAGCTTTCAGCTGCTAAAGCTCCTCAGTTACAGATAGGGTTTCATGAGCCTCTCCCACATCCATGCTAGACTGTTGACTGGCTTGATCTTGTGACAGTGTTGTGCAGGCAACCACAGTTGCTGTGAGTTCATGACTAAGGTGGCCCTGATGTGTCCTGAAGACAGGATTGCATAGCAGTCCTCCCCAACCTCTGACTTACAGTCTTTCTGATGTCCCCTTCCACAATGTATTCTGAACCATGTGAGATTAGGGTATGATATAGACATCCCATTTATGACTGAGCACTCCACAGTTAACTCATTCTCTGAACTCTACCAGTTGCAGGCCTCGGTATGATCAATGTCTGATATAAAAAGGAGCTTCTCTCATGAGCCTTGAAAGTTGCAGTAATCTACAGTGTAGAGATAAACTATATAGAGATAAGTATTTAAAGGCAGTTTGACATTATGTCCATTTAACAAAATGATAGTAGTAGGTTCTCTTCTAGAATGACCTCCCCCGGCCTGGGTTCTTGGCCATGTTTACAGTACCAAATGTGAGTTGCAGCCTGGAGAGTGGCCCTTACATGGGATTAAAAATAAGATTTTTATCATGAGACAGATAGATCTCAGGGTTGAGGGAATGGGCATAGATAAATGTAACCACAAGTGGTTGTGGTGATGTGATAAAGAAGCATGACCTTGCAGTGGTGGGGCCACTCATAGCCACCAGAAGCTCGGAAGGTAAGGAAAGAGGTTGACCTTGCTGCCTCAAAGAGGAGGCAGCCCTGTGGCACTAGCACAGTGAAGCTGACTTTGAACTTGTAGCCTCCAGAATGGTAAGAGAGTCATTTTAGGTGCTAAATGTGTGACAATTTGTTATAGCAGCCATAGGAAATTAATACAGAGGATGATTAGTTACTTTTACTTTTCTGTTGCTATGACTAAAACATCTGATAGAAGCAACTTAAGGGAGGAAGGATTTATTTGGCTCACATTTTGGGGGTTGTGTTAGCTACTTTTCTACTGCTGTGATAAAACCATAACCAAGGCAACTTATAGAAGGAAGAGTTGATTTGGTTTACAGTTCTATGGGGTTAAGAGTTCATCATGGCAGGTAGGCATGGCAACAAGCTGCAGGCATGGTGGCTGGAGCAGGAAGCTGAGAGCTCACATCTTCAGGCACACGCAGGGAGTAGAGAGAAACTGGAAATGGGCCAGGCTCTCAAATCCCACCACCACTGAAATGCTTCCTCCAACAAGGCCATCCTTCCTAAACCTCCTCAAACATGGCCACCAACTGGGAAAAACTATTCAAATACTTCAGTCTATGGGGGACTGAAGTTCCATTTCTCATTGGAACATCTACAGGAGTACAGTCCATCACAGCGGAGAAGACATGGTGATGACAGGAGCTGGCAGCTGTGATTATTCCTTACCTCCTCATACCTTGGCAGAACAGGAAGCAGGGAAAGGAGATGCTTGTGTTCTGCTATCTTCTTCCTTTCTTCTCTTTATTTAGTCTAGGACCTCAGCCCATTGGATGGTACCACCCACATTCACAGCAGGTCTTCCCTCTTTAGTTAGTCCTTGGGAAATGCCCTCACAGACACACTCAAAGGTGGGCTTCACTAATGCCCTTAGGTGTTTCTTAATCCAATCAAATTGAGAATCAAAATTAACCATCGTAATATAGTATAATAGCTTGATCTTCCTGAAGCATTATGTGCGCTGTCCAAAAGAAAAGTCCTTGGGACCAGGGATAAACTGCAGCTTTTGGAGTACTCAGCAGAATGAAGGGCAGATCTTGAGTAGGGCATTTTCTACCCACTTCTGTCAGACCCTGCCTCAGTTTCCTAGGACAAAAATTGGAGCCCTACTCAGCCCACTGGACTATACCCAAATCATTTGCAACAGAATGGGATTAGTCAACTTTTACAGATGCCCTAGTTGACTTGATTTTTCCTTCATCAACATTTGTCAGACTTACTGGGCTGAGCATCACAATTCTGTTAAGGTTCAGATAGCCCTGCCCCCTCACCAACAGGATCCCAAGGACTTCTCATGCTCCTGAGAAAAGGGAACCTAGCTGATAAGCACCTTGGTCTTTGAAGTCAAGAGAAGTAAACTTTTCTCTACTGTTTGGCCAACACAGCAGGCTTCCTCTTTGATCTCTAAAGAGGACAGGTTTTAACACTACCTCTCTCCCACTCCCCCCCCACACCCAACTTTTAAAAAAATACATCTTCCCACCTTCTGCAGGAAGCAGAAGCCTCCCTTTTAAAAAGACCCCAGCTCAGCTCTCAAGACCCGGGAAGACATTTTCCCTGCCCGGAAGGGAATCTGTCCCATGTGTTCCTTTGCTAATAAACCCTATTTTGATGGAGTTTTAGCTGTGCCTCAGTGCCTCATCCTCCATTCGCTCATTCTCCGTCAACTTTTTACCTATCAAATTCCACAGGAGCTTTTCTGAAATGCTTATTCCAGAAATTTCCCCAGAGATTCCAGTGAAGGAGCTTGAGGGTGGAGACTGTCCATTTGCACTTTCAAAAGCTCCCTTGGTAATCATTGTGATATGAATCTTAAATGTCCCCCAAAGGGTTATATAAAAAGATTGATCCCTGGGGAGGTGCTACTGGAAGGTGGTGGAGCCTTTAAGAGGTGGGGCCTAGTGGAAGGTTTTTAGGTCACTCTTTTTCTTTCTAGCCATGAAGTGAATGGTTTTCCCTTCTGTCTTGCCATATTCTCCCACCATGATGGGCCTCAACAGGTCCTTAGAAATATGCCTGAAGGCCTCAGGGACTCTGCTTCCATCTTTTCTGGAGACTACATTTTGCCCCAACAGACTTTAGGGGCTCTTGGAGAGCAAAGCCAGCAGCTTTCCCAGCTGGGTTTATTCTTCACATGGACCAGATCCATGAGCTAATGAGACTGGATCAGGAGATCCCAGATAGAGGTACTGTCTGTGGCAACAGCACCTTGGTGACCAGTAAGGACTCTGCCATTCCTTATGAAGGCTATCATGGGTGTGCATTTGCCCACTCTGCCTCTACTGTTGTTCATTTATACTTTAGTTTTTCTTTCCCAAGTAATTTCATTGTTTAGTCCTCAATAAACCTTCTCTTACTGATTTCCATTTATTTCTTGCAAGGAATTCAAAGGCTTAATGTCAATTTCAATTCCCAAAGCTGGTAGCAATTGAGAAAAGTGCTTTCTTCAGATCAATACTCCCTCTTGACTTGACATTGAACAATTAATAATGAATCGGAATATGATTTCACTACAAAGAAGCATGAGCCAATAGGACTCATGGATATAAAACTAGCTGCTTTTCCCTGTACCAGGTTTTTATGGAGAGGCACAAGTGCTTAAAGGAGCAGAAAGCTGCCCTTCCCACTGCATCCCATTAGCCATGGAGCTCATTATCACTTCACCAGCATTTGGCAAGAAGCACTTCAAAGGCTCATTTTGCCACCCATGTATCAACACCTCATTTCCCTCTGCTGACTTCAAATTGACAACTTTGCTGCTCATCTCAGCAATTTGCGTAGAATTAGAAACAATTCACAGTTGCTAACTTGTTCAGATCCTGACTTAGTTGAACAAGAAGGTCTTAGGTTTGTCCTGCTCCAAATGTGGAACCCAGTGATGCCTCCATGGCTGCTGGGGATCCCTCTGTTGGCTCCTCTCCCACCTCATATTCCTTCTGAAAGCCCCATCCTTATTTCAGAGACCCCTTTCAGCAGAGGGAGGGGTAGCTGTTGGCCATAGCCTGACACTCCCAAACCACTACCATATGGAGCTGAACAAGGTTTTCTTAAAAGGTTAGAAGAGCAAAGAGGGGCTGTCCTTGACTTCTCCTTCACATCTGCTATCCACCAGTCAAGGACCTTCTTTTCTCCCTACAGTTAAGAGTTATGCAATTTGGGAGTCTTTTAGATAGACCTGCTGAAGGGGTACCCCAATTGCCTCACCCTGTGACCCTGTTTAGCATGGAAGAAGCCAGAGTGGTCTGTGTACTGACTCCCTATCGATAAATTTGGGTAACCTCTTCAGAGGATGATGTGATAAGAATAAGAGGTAGGAATTGGCTAGGCAGTTAGGGTAAAAATTCCAAAACTCCAAGTAACCAGTTTCTGGGCTAAAAGTCAAAATGTCCTTGGGCCTTTTAGCAACATAT
>NW_008353490.1:4520818-4525971 GCF_000622305.1 Nannospalax galili
GTTAGCTTTTATTTCTACTACAACCCAATCAGAAAGGAGAATAAAAATCCTAACTGTAACAGTTAATAGCAGTACACCTTAATGAGGGCACACTAATGCCAGATCCTCAACAAAAATCTTAATGAGGTAGATTATATTATCCTCATTCTAACAAGAAAACTAGAGCACAGGGGAAAAAAGAGAGAGAGAGAGAGAGAGAGAGAGAGAGAGAGAGAGAGAGAGAGAGAGAGAGAGAACTAAAATACAGCATAAGACCTTGCCAGAAGAGGGGGGGAGCCTGGTGTGGGATGCTTTACCTGCAGAGTCCTGCCAGATCCTGACTCTGAGACACTCACTAGACTCCTGACTAGTGTTCCTCTGTAGGTAGCTTAATTCCCATGCTGACAGAGTCAGGGCTATGCCTCAAAGCCAACAACCTCTCAAACCATCCTAATCAGTTCTAGAACCTAAACTTTGTAATTTTTTCCATGATATTGATAAGAACCAAAGAAACATTAAAAAGCCCTTCTAGCAAAGAAAGAAGAAAGAAAGAGAGAGAGAGAGAAAGGAAGGAAGGAGAAGGAAGGAAGGCAGGCAGATAGGGAGGGAGGGAGGAAGGAAGGGGAGAGAGAGAGAGAGAGTACACAAAGTTGGCAGAAAAAAAAAGTGATGGGGAGATATGAGAGGTGTTGGAGGGGAGGGAGTGGGCATGGATCAAAATACCTTGTATGCATGTATGAAATTCTCAATAAACTTTGTTCTTTTAGAAAAAAAGAAGAGCAAAGAGGGATGTATTAGTCAGGGTTCTCCAAAGAAACAGAACCAGTGGAATGGATTATATATGTATAGAGATTTATCAGCTTAGCTCACAGGATAGAGTCTGAGTAATCCAACAATGGCTGCATCACACTGGAGAGGCTGAGAATCTGTAGTCGCTCAGTCCACAAGGCTGGATGTCTCAGTAGTCCCAATCCGGTGCTGAAGGTCTGACAAATTCCAAAATATCAGCTAGTCTTCAGTCTACAGCAGCAAGACGAACTCACCAGCGAGAGAGAAGGCAAGTCGCAAAAAGCCCCACGTTCTCCTCTGCCTTGGTCTTTTATACCGGCTGCCATCAGAAGGTAACACCCACATTTAGGGTGTGTCTTCCAGCTTCAGATGATCCAATCAAGAAGATCTCTCTCATTTCAGTTAATCCCAGATCCAGTCAAGTTGACACCCAGGATTGGCCATCACAAGGGATTTTTAAGGTGAAGAGTAGGGTCTTCGCAGGGTCCCATGCAGAGCTGCCTCCTCAGGTACAGCAGGAAGACACTAGAAAAAGGCCAAGACCTTGCAGTTATCTCTCACCTTCACCCAGAGACATCAGGTCCTTTCCACACTCTTCCTGCTGCTAAGTGCCCTTTAGAGCTGGCACTCAGGTGCCAGAGTGGTCTAGGCTGTGTGGACTCTCCCCAGCATGCCCACAGGCTTTTCCTCTCTTCCAAACCTCAAGCTGGTACTGACTGGTAGTAAAGGAACACTTGTACACTCATTTACAAATTCATACACTCTCACCTCCTCTCACTCTTTCACACAGTCACATACTCTGAGGAAACTAGGTGCCACAAGCCCATTGTCAGCCAGAAGCCAGAACCAGCCTTATCTAAAAGCTCCACAAGCCCATTGTCAGCCAGAAGCCAGAACCAGCCTTATCTAAAAGCTGCAAAACAGGCAGGCACCGCTGGTCAAGCTTCAAGGATCAAGCTGTAAACAAATCTTATGGGTGGAAGGACCACCCTTAGGGCCCGATACCAGTAATCCCATTTCCCCTAGTTTTATGGTGGGAACATCTCCACCTCACTGATAAGTGAGGTTTTATGGTGGAAACATCTGGCTTAGTGATAAGTCAGCTTCCCGCTCTCCCTGTAGCATTTTGTAATAGTTTAAATGAACCAATAACCGCGTTTCTGCTTCTGTACCCTGCTTCTGCCCTATAAAAACTGCCAAACTCCAACCTGGGGCGCGCAAGTCCTCCGAGGAGACTCTGTGCCCACAGGTACCTGTGCATCAAATAAACCTCTTGCTGTTGCAACCCGAAAGGCTGACTTGTCCTCAGTGGTTTCACTCTTACAACTCAAACATGCTTATATGCACTCTAATGCTTCAACACACATTCACATATATTCTCTCAAACTCCCCACACAGATACAAGTTCTCTCTCACACATACACATTCTAGCATGCTCACATGCACTCTGACACTCACATTCACATGTTCACTCACATATACACTCTCAACTCCCCCCAACACACACACAAACACATACACATAGGCCTACTCCCAAGTCCCACCTTAGTGAGGAGTAAGAGTCAAGTCTGCCTCCTGGAATCACTATCCCAAGACTCCCGGTTTTGTGAGACCATGAGTGTCTTGTCCAGGAATTACAATACTACTTTGCCTTGGCCAGGGCATATTTTCTGTCCCTCACAAACCTCTTTGAGCCATTATAAATTATATCATTATGGACAATTCAAGACTAAGGAATGGGATCATTTCTGAGATACCTGTCTGCTTCCTTGACATCACAAAGATGAAACTGAAGCTTTAGGACAACCACTTATCGAGGCTTGGGAGACTAGGCCACCTCCTTCAGCTTTGGGCAGAAGAAAGGGAGTGAAAATCTGAGGGTGAAGTGTCATTTGCTCAAGGGCCGGTCTCCAGTCTCCCACCCTTCGCTGCCTCACCTATCAGGAATGACTGCTCTGCCAGCTTCCCATTGGTTGGCTTCACCAACACCGTCTGAAAACCCAATCTCAACTGTGTCCTAGTTCCAGTGTATGGGTCACTCTATGTTATAATCTCCCCAAGCAAATCCAAACTGCAGCCTGCAAGTCTATAGATCCCAGGCTAACTGTGACTGTGGCCCAACCCAATACATTCGTAGACCACAATGTCATGCCAGGATGTCAAACAGTTAGACATCCATAGTACCTTGACACAAATTTGAATGTTATTTCAAAAATGTTTCAACTAGTGACTGGAAAGTTGAAGCAAGTAGAAGCCCTTCCCACACATGCCTGATGATCTGAAGTTCACCTCTAGAACTGACTTTGGAAAGTTGTCCTGTGAGACACACTCACATACACACACACACACACACACACACACATACACACACACAAACGCCTACACACACATGTCATACACACATACATGTACTACTAATAATAATAAATTTTAAAAGAACAGTTACATCTCACCTAACATTATCAAAACAAAGTGACTTCACTACAAGCTACTTCCTTTCAATGAAATGCAACCCCATAAGAGTGATAGGTTGATAGATGATAGACATTTACTAATTGATCAGTAGATAGAGATAGATGAAGGATAGATGGGTGGGTGCCTTCTCAATCACCATACATAGAAAGAATAGTTACTCTCTCCAAAGCTAACACACTCCAGTGCTCTCAAAGCAGGTACATAAGACTTCCTTCCAGTCTATGGCTTTCCTCTTTGCACACAGCTGTTCCTCCAGCACAGAAGAGGTGGCTGCACAGACAACTTCATCAGGGATCTCCGACCTACTTCCAAGGAAATCCACCATAGGATTGATTATGAGCTCATCTGGACCCCGGGGAGCAGCAGGAGCAGCAGCTGCCTTCTGAGGCCCTTGCCAATGGGCCCCAAAATAAGCACACTCATAACCCCAAGTAGAAACTACTTCACCCACCCTGCCATGAACATTCCAAGTCCCCATCTGGTGCCTCCTGTCTTCCCAGACCCCATCCACATGGCCCCAGTGGGGAGCTCACAGCTCTAGGAAGGTTTGAGAACACAGTGGAAGGATGGATCCAAGAACAAAAGATAGAGCCAAGACACAGATGTGCTCAAGCACACATCCAACAGACCTCACACTAGCTCGTGCTGGACCTGAAAGAACGTGAGGGCTCACACTTCTCCTCAGTACAAAAGGACATAGGAAAGATTATGGTCACAGCTTTGCTCATGGTGTGGAAGTCAGTACACTGTCACAAGTGCCCTCAAGCAAAAAAAGAAGGAAGCAGCAAAGACCCCAGCAACACTCTTGGTGTAAAACTGTCACAAATTCCACACCCTGCTTTATTTGCCTGGCATATCTGCATCTTCTGCCTTATGCAGTTTTACTCAGCAGTAATGAAAGATGAAATCATGAAATTTGCAGGTAAATGGATGGAACTAGAAACTGTTATACTAAGAGAAGTAACACAGATTCGGGGGGAGGGGGAACGTATGTTCTCCCTCATATGTGGATCCTAGCACCAAATCCTTACAAGTGAAGGTGTATCCAGACATAACTACAGGAACCAGGATAATGAAAAGGAACAAGGGAGGTAAAGGAAAGAAAGAACATGAAAGAGAACAGTAGGAAATAGGCGTTAATAAGGGAGATATGGATAAAAATGGGGTTATTTTAGGGGGAGGCAGAAGGGAGGGTTATACAAGGAACCTTGGGAATTGTACTCGATAGTTTTAGTGTCAACTTGACACACCTGGGTTGAGGGAGCTTCAATTGGGGAATTTCCTTCATTGAACTGGCCTGCGGCCATGTCCATGGGGCACCTTCTTGATTGTTGAGTGATGTGGGAGAGCCCAGCCCACTGTGGGTGGGACCACCCCTAGGCAGGTGGGCCTGTGTTGCATAAGAAAGCAGGCTGAACAGGGGCCAGGGGAGCAAGCTACTAAACAGCATTCCTCCATGGCCTGTGCTCCAGCTTCTGCCTCCAGGTTCCTGCCCTGAGTTCCTATCTTGGGCTCCCTGATGAACTGCGACCCAGGAGATGTAAGCTAAATAAGCCCTTTCCTCCCCAAGTAGGTGTTCATCAGAGTATTTTGACACAGCAATGAAGAAACAAACTAAGACAGGGATAAAGAGAAAGAAGGAGCTCAAGAGAGGTGGGACCATAGGAGAAGGGTATTATTAAGGGAGAAATGGGAAAAATGGGGGCACTTTAAATGGGGAAACCATGGTGGAAGGGTTAGACAATAGGAGAGATAAATAATGCCTAGCTAGTTTTTAAAAAACCAGAGGGAACGATATTAATCAAAAAACCTACTGACAAATTATACCTACAACTAGCTCAAGGAATGTAATATATATTTAGGCAAGGTTTATCTGAGAACCTTTGGTCTTTGCCCAAGCTTTATCTACA
>NW_008353490.1:4526080-4538609 GCF_000622305.1 Nannospalax galili
GTTCCAGGGGACTATGAGCATCTCTCAAAATGTCCTGTAATGGTGGTGAGTCACCTGTCCTCTTAATCAAGGAGGCCATGGAGACACCATCAAATGGACTCGAACCAGTGTCCAGTTTACAAAGAGGAGGGTCAACACAGAGGAAACATTTCCTACATGCTTCCAAGTGAAGTCAGCCACAGTCAAGTAGGACCTTTGACTTATCTTCACATAGATGTAACTGTTAAAAAATGAAGCCAGGGGCTCCTCCCAAGCCCATGTGACCCCTGAGGAACAGATCCTCAAACGACCTTAAGAGTAAAAATAAATTGATTTATCTGAACCAACTCTATGGTCTTAAACACCCAAAAGGAAATTATAACCAAAGAATAAGGGATCAATATAATTCTTTAAGAGTCCATGTGTATAGCTAAAGGCTACTATCTCCTGTCTGGCATTGTGACCTTCCACTGAGTTGTTGGCCAGGGTGGCCCAAGAGACTCTCAGTCTAGTAACTCAGCATAGAACTGGGAAAATGAACAGCAGACCCCAATCTTATCTAAAGGAATATTGGCAACAGATTGCTGATAGATGAGGAAGAGCTGGTCTTCCTAAAACAAGGATCTCTAGATAGGCTGACTCAATGGACAAGCACTGGGGAACGTCTGGGGGGTACCGACAACACAATGGGCAGTAACAGGGATGACAGAGTATATGTGCTCCAGTGGAGGGATGGAGGTGAGCTATGGGAGGGTGTCATTTGGGATGTGGATATATAGATGAATAAGATTGTTTGGGATGTTCTGTATGAAATATACACACACAAAAAAATCAACAAATAAAAAAATGACATATTTGAGGAAGAAGCCTAAAAATTTCCTTCATATTAATTAGTAGAGGTGATAAACATTACCACTGAAACCTACCTGATGACTTTATATCCATGCTCAGGTGCCAAGGATCCGAGTGTAACCAACTGTGACTAGTAATAATCAAATACATAGAGATTAGAGGCACATGTGCAAACATCTAAGCATTTATTTGCATTAAAAATGAGCTTTTCTGTATGAAACAGTATACTTCAAAATGAAATGGAGATCTTTTTTAAAGGTTAAAACCTCATTCAATTTTATGTCTTATAGGGTTTTTACTGAGTTCAATATTGTATAACTGTTTTAATTCAACTGTGAACAGCCAATTTTGAAAGAGATGAATCTTTGCTCTGGAAATTGTTATTGAATATGTTAATGCTGTAATGAAATGCTTCTTCTAATCATGTGGTTATTAAATCATTTTTTTAATTTTTTTTAATCTTTTTGAAACAGGGTCTCCTGTAGCCCCAGCTGGCCTGGAACTCACAGGGATCTGCCTGCCTCTGCCTCCCAAGTGCTGGAATTACAGGCATGTGCCACCACGCCTGGCCTGCCTGAATCTTAAAAGCCTGAGAACAAGACTTCACAAATCCCACATCCTTGATTAGTCTCTCTGTAACAACAACCAAAAACCTTGCTTGTCCCATCTTTGAGGAGGAAGAAAGAGAGTTTAAACATTATGTCATGTGTTTCTACTTACACTTAGTTTATATTTAGGATATTCCTATTCATCTTTGTTTTAAATTGTATTTATTTACTGGGAGGGAGTGTGGGTATGGGTGGATGTATGTGTACTATGGTACATGTGTGGGTGTGGGCGTACCACAGGCATGTGTGTGGACGTCAGAGGACAACTTGTGGGAATCAGATCTCTACCATGTGGGTCCTAGAGACAAAAGTCAAATCATGAGACTTGGTAGCTAGTGCTTTTCTCCACTCAGCCATCTTGCCAGCCCTAAGCCCTGTTCATCTTTGTTACCTGATTTTCAAAGAGAGAAAAAGAGAGGCTCTTCTTCCAAAGAACCTAGGTTTGGTCCCCAACACTCACATCAGGAAACACAGCCATCTACAACTCCTGTTCCAGGGGAATCTGATGCCCTCTTGTGGCCTCCAGAGGCACTGCATGCACGTGGTGCACACACATAAACTCAGGCACACAGATATACATAAAATGAATAATTTTTTTTAAAAAAGAAAAGAAAATTGCACAGCATAGATGAAAAACCATATCAAAGATAAAGACAAATTCCAGATAGACAACATAGTTGGGTAAGCAATGTCCTGAATGTTATGCCATTTAAAGAATGAGCACTTGGTTCAAATACGGTGTTTTCTTTCCACTGTGAGTGTTGCATGCCATAGAAGCCATGTTTCCATGGGATCCTGTTCACAGATACAAGATCCAGGTAGCTTAAAAGGTGAAGTCGGGTTCTCTGCAGGAAGCATGTGTAAGGGTCACTCTGGGCTAGGTGCACACTCTGATGCTGAACAGCGTTCTTGACTTCCCACACAGGACAGATCCTGTACTGAAGACTGGAATAAAAATAACCTCGATTTTTATAGACTAGTATTTTTTCCAAGGCTTTGGCCCATAATCCTGTTAAATGGAACAGTTCAAAATAAGTTTCCCTGGGAAACTGAAAACTGGGAGAGGCAAGAAAGCCATACTGCAGAAGTCCCAGCATAGTCCCTCAGAGCTGGCATCCCACAACCCCTCTCCAGAGGTTCTGGACATCTATTTCCTTGACATACCTGCTTGAATGTGGACAACCAAATACACTTAGCTTATTGAGGACCCAACTATCTGCTGCTCCAGCCAAAACCTAAGGCTCCATTAAAGACAGCCTCATCTTTCTGCTTCAGTGACTGGAAATCTTGGGGAGCTTTGGAACCTTCTGTGTGGCCACCTTCAGCCAGTCAGTACAGTCTGTCCAGGATCTGTGCACTCACTGGGCCCAGCAATGCTTGGGAGTCCTACCAGAGCCCCAAACTTGTCTTCCTGGTGCCTTCAGCTCTGTCCTCAACAGAGGTACAAACCCCACCCCCTGGCCTCTCACCAAAGCCCCGTCCATGGAAGAGCCACCTCAGCTTCGTTGCCATCCTTTGCTCCTCCTACCCACCTGCACTCTCTTCCACCATGCCTCTCACACCACAGGGGTCCATCCTCACAGCCTTTGCCCTGCCTTTCCAGACACTCTCCATTCCCAAGTCCCTGCACACCCCATCCCCTCCTGACCAATGTCCCACCTACTCACCCTATCCTGCTTCTCTCCAGAACACTCCGCACATTGCCCCATGCAGCCCTTACTACTAAAACATAATTCATTATTCCTTATATTTGTTATTTATTATCTGTTCCCAGGTCCCCAGCCCTGCGGTGACAAGTTCTCCACTCACAGCCAGGAAAGCTGGTGGGCTGACCCAGCCTGGGATGCATTTTTGCTTAGCTGTCTGGGTTACAAATGCCCCCAAACAGTCCAAAGTTCTGTATTCGTAAAGCATCATTACACTATTCAAGAACTGAATTTGGTCATTTGCCTCCAAGAGACTGCATAAATTACAGTATTCTAAAAAGCAGAACATTGTGATTGTTTCCAGGCTACAGACTACTTGGAGGAGATGTTGCTTTTGTAATGTGCTCCGTCTCCTGGGATTCCTGAGGCACAAGTGAACTAAAGTTCATAGCTCTTACAACTCAGAGGGAAAAATACTTCAACTTTTTATTAACAGGTCTGCCCTTTTGCCCTTCTCACACAAGCTGAGGTAGCCCAAGCTTCCTACTCTACACGTTGGTGACATTCCTCCCTAATGAATTTGAGAGGAGGATCAATGTGTCTTTTCAAATTGGTCCCTCCCCTGATTGGGCAGGGCTTCACTTTTGTGTGACATCAGCTCCTGGCTGCTCAGTTCCTCCACACAGGTCCTGAGAGCAGTGAGCCACAGCATCCAGAGTGAGGTCGCCACCACACACTGAGTTCCCTCCTGCAGTTGAACTCTGTTCTCCAGTCTCAAGGAATCAGCTCACAGGCCCAACCCTGCCCCTGTCTAAGGACCTCTTCCACATCCTTCCCCTATCCAGGGACTTCCACACCCCTTTGGAATTATGAAACGTTCTTCCCACCAGGACAAACTAGCTTCTCCCCTAGTACCACCCCTGGTTTCAAGCTCTCAGGTACCCAGGCATGTTCTATCTAAGGTCCTGAAACATATTACAGCTGCTGTTCATAGACTTTCCTCCATACTGTGACTTCTCTGAAGCCTATAGCCAGTCTGGCTGGTCCTAGTACCCCAAGCATGGGACAGGTGACTATTTGTGTGGTATTTTCTTCTGTCCTCTGCAGTGGCAGAGGCCCTCGAAGGTGAAGAATGTGGGAGGATCCAAGGTAGGTGGCTACAAAGAGAGAACTTTGGAACCTTTAAAAAACTTGGAAGAGGCACCTGAACCCCAGCTTCTCTGGTTCAAGACTCAGAACCAAAAGCATTTGTTTCAAATCAGTGCAATTTTCCAAGCCCTGATTCTCCTGCTGGCAACTGACAAAACTGGGGAAAAGCACTGGACAGGGTCACTAGCTTCGAAAGAAACCTGAGAGTGATGGTCTGTGGCCTCTCAGGGCCTATCACTCCTTTGTTTCCATCCACCTCAAGAGCAGTGTCTTAGCTTCTCAAAAGTGCGGGGCCGAATGTGTAGGAGCAGCTCTGTCATTTAGAATTGGTGACTGGGCAAAAAGGTGCAATTTCTATGCTTTCAGAATTTTGTGTACATTGACAAGCCCCTCCTAGACAGAACTGTGATTGACAATGGGCAGGATGTCTATGGGGTGCTCACATGCCTGGTCCATGCTTTGTGATGGAGCAATCTGAGATACTGCGCTAATGTATTGTTTCTTACCACCTAGAAACATGTGATGCCATTAGGAGATGCTAAGCGCCTGGAAGACAAATTGTCAGGGGAAGAGGCAGTGGGTTTGAGGTCAGATTGGTCTACATGGCAAGTTCTGGGCTAGCCAGGGTTACATAATGAGACCCTGTAGCCTACTAAGAGTATCTAGCCTTTGAGAAGCACAACAACATGCCTGGCACCCATGCAGGAACATGACTGCAGCATACCTGCCCTGCATGCCCTCTGACCTCTGGCTACATGTGTCACCTGGTCATCAAACTGGGCTATTCTGGGAATTCCACTGTTTCTCCCTCTGCACACACCTGCTCAGGTGTTAAGACTGCACACCAAACTGCTAAGAGCTTAGATTCTTCAATAGTGCTCCTAGAGGGCACCCTAAAGAGCCTGAGCCCTCAGAGAGGTTCCTCATAGTCCCTACCAAGTGCCCCTGCTCAATGAGAGGCCCCTGAGAAAAACATCGTAAGCCAGATAAGAGGCCCCTCAAGCTCTGGGGAAGTGAAATCTGTGTCCCTGTTGTCTCCACACATGACATGTAAATGGATTTTGATGAATCATTTGATACTGGTCCAGCAAAAGGGAAGGTCAAAGCCAGGCCTGGGTCCGGGGTCTGTCCACTGTGAACAGACAGTTTGACCTAACATATTGTTTCTCATTGCCAATGTAGTGAGGTTATAGGGTATGTGTGTGGTGGGGTGTGTGTGTGTGTGTGTGTTGGTATGTTAGTATGAGTGCACATGTAGGAATGAGAGTGTGAGAATGCAGACAACATAGGTATCTGCCACTGTTTATGACAGACACTCCTGGTTTGGTTGTTAAAGTTCTTCTGTTGCATTCTGTTTTGCTTTGTTTTATTTAGGATTGAGTCTCACTCTATAGCACAGACTAGCCTGAAACTCCCTTTGAAGCACAGTCTGACCTTAAACTCATGGCAGCCCTCCTGCTTCAGCCTCCCAAATGCTGGGATTACAGGTATGAGCCTCCATACCCAGCTCTTCAGTGCTCTCTGTCACTCACTGAAGTAACTCATAGCTTCCCATGATGGAGTCAGGTTCTTACTAAACAAAGTTTCCCTTCTGAGAGAGAAAGCCTTGCTAGTCTCCAGGATACCTCACTGTCCACTAATCCTCTGATAAAGTGTAAATTTTGCATTATGTATAGTTTGTCATAAGGAAAAGGAAAAAACCATAGGCTTATTGAATTTACTCATCAAGTGTAAGATAAAACATTTACTTTTGCTCTATCTCTTTTTCCTCAACTGTTGCTGTAGAAACTGGTCCCTTGTATAAAAGCTTCAGAGGCAAGGATGCTTTCTGCATAGAGCTCTCCCAAATGAGTATTCACAAAGTGCAGCAGACCACAGGATGCTTCTAAGTTCTCCCATGCTGGCCTTCCTGGAGCTGGAAGCTGGGTTGGAACTCTTAGAACAAGAAACGCCACAGAAAGCAGACTCTGGAGGCCCAAGGGACCTCCAAGATCCAGGGTGGCTGCAGGGAGGGGTTCTAGGCCCAGAGCACTGGCCACCTTCCTCTCACTGAGAGCCAGAGGCTCTTTCAGCTTCCCTCCCATGGAACCATCCAGAGAGGTAAGCCTTCAGATCCTCCATGGACTCACCTGATGGGTCTGTGAAGGTTCACTGGGTGTTTCTTTATATCCAGGAAAACTAATATTTGGAGAAGAAATGGCCTACAGATAATTCAAGTAAATGTTTTAAGAAAAAATAGTCGAGCTAAAAATTCAGCGGAGAAAGGAATGTTTATAATAAGTAGGATCATTGATCAATGATCAAAAGCACCAGTTTAAAGAATGGTATAGCTGTCTCAAAGTTATGCAACCTCTTATTACACTGTTCAGTTTCATCTCTCAGTCTTCAAATAAATGCCAGGACCTGTTTGAGATGAAAGGGAGAGTGATTAAAGAGAAGAAAATGGCACCACGGGAGGCTTGAAATGCTGGGAGGGCCTGAAGAAAGGCAGCCTGGGAGCCTGAGGCTGGCCTGCAAGTTCTCAAGCTGGCAGTGTCTGCACAGAGCCATGTGTTCCTATGTATTTTCTGGAAGTTGAGCTAGACACCTGGGAAACATGCTTTGAAAGAGGGGAAAGTGTGGCCCTGATCCAGCAAAAAATTCAAGTCCTCTCCAATTGCCTGAACAGAGTTCCTCCAAATGCCCGGCTCAGAGGCAGGAACAGATGAGAAAGCACAGGACTGAGCTGAGCTTCTGTCAGCACTGCTAGTGGTCACCTAGGCAGTGAGGGAAGAGACACAGCAAAAGGCAGGCACAGAACTTCAGGAAGAAACTCTGGAGCTTCTGAAAGGGTCCTGGAGTAGTGTAGAGATGGGATGCTAATGTGACGACTTGTGGTTCTACTTGGCCTGAACCACAGAATCCTGCAAGGGTGTTTAACCTTTTGACACTGAGACATGACACCATCATCTACAAAGTTCATGCTCAAGAACCTTGTAATTGAGTTATAAAACAAAATGCCAAAGTAATTTCGTGATGTTTTAGGTAAATTTATGATTTTGTATTGAGTTGCATGTGTAGGTGTCCTTGGCCACATGCTCTTGTCAGGCCACAGGTTGAACATGCCTGGAGGATAAATCAAACTTATAGAATGGAGAGGGAAAAAGGACAGAGGAAGAGAGAAAGAGGGGGGAGAGAGAGAGAGAGAGAGAGAGAGAGAGAGAGAGAGAGAGAGAGAGATCCTCACACTGGTCTCCTGTCCATGTTGGAGACTTTGTCTAACTTATCTCATTCTCTCATTCAGCTCCCCAGAGGGTATATGTCTGCAGTTTGAAGAAAAGGAAATTGAGACCAGGAAAGGTTACAACGTGTGGAAGCCTGAACCTCATGCCTGGCTTCTGGCTCAAGCAGCTTTCCATAGCAATAGCACATAGTCGACTATGGGTCTCTCTTCCCTTGTGGGTCGTTGGCCACTGATCCACGAGAACAAAGGGAGCAGAGGTGATGAACAGGGTTAGGACGGCCGTGAGTATGACCGAAAGACCTCCTGGGAGTCAGCTTCAGTGAGACAGATCGTTTATTCAAGGGGCTTGGAGTGAAGATATAGGGTGAGGATAGCATCCAAGCTTTACCTGATAGGTGTTCATAGCACGCTTTATTTGCATGTTGCAGGAGGACCCTATCACGTAGAAAGGGTAGGTGGGATGGAGTGGCTGTAGTGCAATGCCTAATTATCATACAGGAAAAACCTAGGGGCAGCTTTTTCAGGGAACTATGTCAAAGGTCATGTTCCAAATAAGTTCAGGCATCTGTGCTTGGAGATACTTTCCAAATAAGGTCAGGCAGAGAGTAGGGAGCCCCTGCTGAGAAAGGGAGTCCTCCATTTTGCGCCAAGCTCGTAGAGCTATCTGGACATGGTGGACTGCGACCTTAATGGCAGGGTCCCCCAACAGTCGACCAATTCAATCCAGTTCAGTTCACCTTTCTTGACACATGACTATGGACTGAACTATGACTAAAGAGGGAACACAGTTTAAGGCAACTTAGAGAAAGCTTATTCTTCATGTGAAAACTCATCCAGATGTCAAGTTGCTTTGAAGTAATGTGAAAATGGAGACTGAGGTGTTTCTTCTGTATCTTTCTGCTGAAAAGTCTGTCAACATGAATGCTTTTAATTTTTATATTCAGAAATATGACCAGTCACTTTGCATTTTTCCAGGAGGCTGTAGCGGCCAATGGTTGTATTGTTTAGTATAAAAATGGCCTTGTAGGTGTGCCTTTACATTTTTTTATCTTTACTCTTTTATTTGTGGGTAGGGCGTATGCCATAGTGAGTGTGTAGAGGTCAGAGGACAACTTGCAGGAGTTGGTTCCAGTATGTGGGGTACAGGGGTTGAACTCAGGGGGTCAGTCTTGGCAGGAAGTGCCTTTACCCATTTCACCAGTTCACCTGTAGCATTTCTAATGAAGCTCAGCTTCAGCAATTTGATAGGGAATGACAAAGACACTCTGGAAAAGTCCAAGGAGCAAAGCCTGTGTCAGGTATAAGACACCTTCCACACGGGCTTTGAAGTGTAAAAGGTGGGATGATTACTCAGAAGATGGTTCACTTACCCCAAACTGCCCAGAAGGCAGACAAACCTTTATTACTACATAACTACATTTCAAAAAGAAACCATGGAAGTTACCTTTCATGGCTCAGATCTGCAGTGTCCCTCAAAAGCTTGTGTGCTGAAGGCTTGATTCTCAGCTGAGGGGGCTAGCGGAAGGAGAGGGAAACTACAACAGGTAGAATTGGTTAGGAGAAAAGGATATATTGGAATCTCTCTCTCTCTCTTTCTGTCTCCCCCTCCTTTCCTTTCTCTCTCCCCTCTCTGCTTCCTGGCCACCATGAGACAAGCATTTTTCCTTGGCCCTGTGCTCCTACCATGATGTGCTGACTCACCACAGGCCTAAAAGTAACCAGGCCTAGCAACTACGGACTAAATAAAACCTCTGAAATCATGAGCCTAGAGCAGCCTTGATTTTTTTCTCATGGATTTTGTCACAATAACAAAGCTAACTAACACATCATCATCTTCTGATTGGAAAGTGGATAAGCAGTGCTGTACCCTAAAGGTCAACATGTCCTAAACGGTGGAAGGAGAGAGTCTGTTTCTTAGCAAAAAGTAGCCAGCCTCATTCATCCCTACTTCCTCACTGAAAGATGGTGATTAAAGATTACTCAGAATGTAAAGTGGAAGAAAATATCTACAGCCCTCCTGCTATGTTAATGTTTTATTTTTTAAAAAGACAGCCTTGGGGGCTAGAGAGATGGCTCAGCAGTTAAGAGCACTAACTGCTCTTGTAGAGGACCCAGGTTCAATTCCCAGCACCCACATGGTAGCTACGAACCATCCTTAACTCCAGTTCCAGGGGAATCCGAAGCCCTCTTCTGACCTCTGAGTCATTGCATGACATGGGTGCACTCACATACATGCAGACAATACACTCATACACATAAACTTAAAATAATAAAATATTAAAAATAAAAAAATAACGAGCGTGGTGGCACATGCCTCTAATCCCAGCACCTGGGAGGCAGAGGCAAGCAGATCTTTGTGAGTTCAAGGCCGGCCTTGAACTGGTCTACATAGTGAGTTAAAGGACAGCTGGGGCTACAGGGAGACCCTGTCTCAAAAAGACCAAAATAAATAAAATAAAAATAAAATAAAATAAAGTAAAATAAAATGACAGCCTCATGAAGGCTAGGGAAATGACTCAAGTAGTAAAGTGCTTAGCATCCATGTAAAATCCAGGCACAGAAGTGCATGCCTGTAACCTCAACACTGGGAAGGCAGAGACAGTAGGATCTCTGGGGCTCCTGATCAGCCAATTCAGCTGAATTGGTGAGCTCAAGGTTCAGTGAGAAATCCTTGTCTCAAAACATAAGATTGGACAGGACAGGCATATATCTTTACTTCTAGCACTTGGGAGGCAGAGGCAGGCTGATCTCTGTGAGTCTGAGGTCAACCTGATCTATAGGCCAACCAGGCTACATAGTGAGACCCTACCTCAAAAAAAAAAATGTGGACACTAATTGAGGAACAAAACCTAACATCAACTACTAGCTCCCACACGCACATGAAACCATACACTTATGAACATGTACACACACATATATACATATACATGTCAGACAACCTCATGAAAAATGGGCATATTATATGCAGAGGAACTTCACCAAAGAAATGCACACAGTACTATTGGGAGTATTCAACCTCACCAGTAATGTAGGAAATGCAAAGTAGAGACCTGAGATCTCCTTTTCTACCCAGCAGACAAAAGCTAATAACTAATATTTCCAGTGTTGTGAGGAAGAGTAACATTTTAAGTCATTTGTGGTGATAACTGTTAAGTAAATTGTCACAGTCTTCCCAGAGGAAGAGGCTCCAGTATCTGTCTACCCTCAATGTATGCTGAGCAACCTCAGGAAGAGGATGTCAGTATCCCCAAACAGTGTTTCTAGCCATCAGCCATCAATGTGTGCTGAATGCTACTGGTGGGAAGGCGACGTCTGTATCCACACATGCTCTCTGGTGCCGCATCTGCTATGGGAAAAACTAGCACTCCTGCAGCCAGGGTCAAGTCACAGTGGACAAAGTGAGACATCCTACAGAGAGAAAGGGTGGACCCTGAGATCACGCAGGCTGGTAATGGAGGGATCTTGGAGGAGACCCCTCCATGAGTCCCTCTAACTGGTATTTGTCCATGCCACTGAGAAGCATCAGCACCAGGCAACCCACCAAAGTCATACTAGGTTATTCTCATGGGTGGTTATCCCCATTTTCAAAGGACAGCATAATGAGAAATGAATGATGTGCATGCAGGACCAAGAAACTCACCAAAGGGATGTGCACATCACTACCAGGAAAGTGTGTCCTCTGCTTCCTCACCCACAGGGAATGCCAAGGAGGGTTGTATTTGCTTTGCTTTGCTTTGCTTTGCTTTGGTTTGTTTGTTGAGACATGGTTTCAGCATGTAGCTCAGGCTGGCCTGGAATTCACTATGTAGCCCAGGCTGGCTTGAAACTCTCTGTGTAGCTGTCTCCTGATTGGCTAGTCCCTCCAATGGGCAGGGCCTGCCACAGTGTGGGGGTGTGGCTGGGAGCCATCTTGGAATGGAAGCCATGAGCTGAGCCAGAGAAGCCATGAGCCGTGAGGAAGTGCGCGAACCGTGGAAATGCCATGCACAAAAGCTGAAAGACAGGATGGACTGACTTTTGTGGACCTGGAGCTATGCTGGCCCCAGAAGCGTGAGTGAATTATGGGCATAGCATGGTCTGATAAGGCGGGCTCTGAGGCATGGTGTGGGACTAGGCTACTGGGTACTCATTCCTTTGTAAATTAATAAATACGTATAGAATATATTATATGGTTTGTCTGATTGCGCAGGAGACCCAGAGACAATTTGGGCCACAGAATTGTTGTAGTCGGCAGGATATGACCAACCTGAGAATGAGTTTTAGAAGAGCACTAATGGCAGCACTGATGTGGTTTTTGCAATGGGTTACTAAAAAGAGGCCATCCATGCAAAAGCAGGGGCCACAGCTATGTTATAAATGCAGGGATATGTTGCGGGTATGTGAAGATTTGTTAAAAGTTACCCAAAGGCTAGAAAATCTTTTACCTTCTCTAGACCCAAACAAAGTGCCCTGCCCGGAGAAAGAGAGCGGCCACTTTGCATCATAAAAGATATGCCCCATGCAGGAGAGGCTGAAAAGGCTGGGCTGGCAGACCCAATTACAGAGTTGGAGAGAGAAAAAAGGTGGGAAACTTTGACTTCTGTAAAGTCCAAGGACTTAGAGAAAAAGACAGATAATAGTAAAAAAGAAAAAAAGCTAACTGTACTATAGCTAGGAAATATTCCATTCTAGAACTGTTAAAACTAGGAAAAACTTACAAGCAAGCAAGCAGAGAGCCCCTGGCCACATGGCTTGTGAGAGTATGGGACATGGGAGCAAATGACGTCAGTCTAAGTCCTTCAGAAGCTTCACAGCTGAGTTATATAACGACCCATTCATCCCTACGATATAGGCTGTTCAACCTAGGCCAATGAAGGGGGGAGCAGTCCTTAATGGGATGGCTGGCTGAAGGCATTAAAGATACATGGTTGTGACCAAGGGAGACTAACATGATTAGCAGGGGCTGGAGGACTATAAAGGAGAGGCAAGCATTACTGAGAGAACTAGGAATGAGAAAAAAAACATATGATGTCCAGTTCACTGGGCCAGATGAGACTGTGTTCACCAGAGGTATGAAAGAAAGCTTAATTCAA